>NC_092253.1:24945781-25220781 GCF_036320965.1 Panulirus ornatus
AAGTGTGGTGTGAGTGTGGCGTGCGTCAGGTTCTGTGATGGTGGTGGTGGTGGTGTGGGCGGGCTCGGTCCCATGTTATCTTGTTATCATGACTGATTGTGGCAGATATCAAGCTTAGAATTACTCTATAAGACAACAAGGAACTCTTTATACCACTTTATCTTAGAGATAACCTTTGAAATAACTTATTGAATATACCCAACGCCGCTATACTTACCCAACCGACAGTATAAATGATAAATGGGATAATGACACAATGGCCATTATCTGGCCAGCCGACATGATGTGACGAACCCATTCTACCAGCATTTTGAAATCTGCTGTACACGATACTGACCAACATAATCCTGGGCCACATGCAGAGTGAGAGGGTATGTGGTCTTAGAACCATCTCTAACACCTTCTTCAGGTCGGTTAGTGGATGTATATTACGTTAACAACCTTAATGACCCTGGCAGTTGATATGCCTCAAGCCCAAACTACCAACCAATCAAGCCATGATCTCTTCTTAAACCTCACATATCGTTACAATCACCAGATGAGTTCGTATAGATCACCTTCCTTACCATACAGCGACAAACATTGTCTAATCAGGTACTGGCGAGAGCTAACAAGGACCAGAGGACACATTTCTACGTGAAACATCGAACGTGAGGCAATGGCTTGTTATCACTTTATCCAGACCAAACCACCACCACCACAGTACAGTGTCTGCATTCCTATAATGAACATGGCTTCGAGGTTTGAATCAGTTCATGGTAATGCAACTCCCCCCATCCCTTGAATAACACACACATACACACACACACACACACATACACACATACACACATACACACACACACACACACACATACACACACACAAAGGTCACGTCCTTCCTTCCAGTCACAGAAGCCAACTCGAGGTTGACCTCCACACCTGCTGGGGTTGTCTTAAGGGGCAGCTCGTACGACCTATGTAGCAGGTCAACGATGCATTTGAACAGCTACTCAATCATTTTCTTCTCGGTACATTTACCCAGGAAACCGTCAAACATTTAGAAGTATAATGAACATGACAGAGGGATCTATTGCATCACCTCACAGTCGACAGACAGCGATGTATGTAGGTGTCGACTATGGCCGCATTCCTGAATCACCCACCATCTCACCCTTCCCTCCTCACCTTGTTACCTTGTCTCACCCTCTCACAATTCCCAGACGTCTCCTACCCCAGGTCACTACTGGAAGCTTCGAAGTAGCGAGTCGATACATCCAGGGTTCACACCTCACGGGAAGAGACGGGTTTGCAACGCTGGCTGTCCTGGTTGGAAGTGGAGGCGGCCGTAGCTGTCTATCGAGTGTTCTCGGGAGGATGTCGGGCCGTTTAGAGATCGGTGAGCCTCGCCTGGCAGCCCCGCCGCGTATGTAATTGCTGCCGGGAGTAATGAGGTAATTGTCGTGCCGGACGTTCCCCTGTTTTCCCTCCGGGGTTCAGCCATACCCGCAGGTGCCCACACATTAGGACAAGTGAGGTGCTGCCAACTCCATTCATTGCCTCCCTCCATTCATGACCTCGTGAACGGGTCGGGCCGCGCTCTCCTGGCGTACCTCAGTAACCTTTGGTCGTATTCTCTTGTATTCTCTACAAAATATCGAGCGTGGAGAGTCGTCATTACTTATGACCAATGTTTGATCACGTGTGTGTGTGTGTGTGTGTGTGTGTCGAGATATGCTAATATGACTCCCTTTTCATCATATCCCTCATGACCTACCATCATTTTCCTTCTACCTTTTCTTCTCCACTCTTATCATGATGACCAATTTATTTCTCCCTTAAAAATCGACTACATCGGAAGAGAAATTACTCTTAGTCCTAATGCTCTCCACTCGAGGTTGTAAAAGCTTCCTCCTCATTACGAAACTGCTCGGAAATGACAGTTAGTTAATAGCCACATGACCTACAATTCCAGTCACGATGTCAGGTATCTAAGACTCCGGCAGACTTCAGTGTTCTGATGTGCTGCGACGGATCCACATCGTCTGTATGTTAAGTCATGATCGTCTGAGACTCACGTGGCAAAGTGGGAGCAAGACAGGGTATCAGAAGATGGGAGCAAGACAGGGTATCAGAAGATGGGAGCAAGACAGGGTATTAGAAGATGGGGGTAAGACAGGGTATTAGAAGTTGGGAGCAAGACAGGGTATCAGAAGATGGGAGCAAGACAGGGTATCAGAAGATGGTAGCAAGACAGGGTACCAGAGGTTAAGAATAACATTATCAAAAATTGTGAACACGACAAAGAACAAAATCTGAGGGACTTGATATGCCATAATCTAAGGAACTGAATATCAGAAGACCAGCACAACTTATCAGTAGTCAAGATAAGATAGAATTACAGCAAGTTGGAAGTTAAGAGCAGAACAGAGTGTGGGGATAAGAGGATGAATTGGGAGATGCGAACCAGACAAAGGATCATATGTTGCCAACATGGAGAGCAATGGAAACTGGAAACAAGGCACGGTTCCAATAGTTACCGAGCGAAACACAATGATAGAAACTGGGAACACATCATGAGCACAAAGATATACAAACTAAAGAACAATATATTCTATAGAAAACAATATAGAACAATGAATTGCATAGCAATACCAAAAGACAGACAAATATACAAAGAGAAATACAGTGGAGAAAAGTCGTTTTAATCCAACACTGATGTACAGTACATTGGCGCTATTTGTACAGTGGAAGTTGGACGAACTACCTCCAGCAAAGTAGCCAGGATCGAATCTCTGGCCATACTATTGTATTTATCGAAGCCTGCGACGGCTTTTGGAAGCCTTGATGCCTAGACAATGGCTTGCCGGCTTGTGGAAATATCAATAGTCGTTATCGGCCCCAGAGAAGGTTGTAAATGTACACACACGCACACATATGAAACATGTATTCGCACACACACACACACACACACACACACACACCGAGCAGTACACCTCTGCCTACACCTGGCTACGCTCACCGCCGCACACCTGTGTTAATGAGGTTGGCAGGTGTTCGTTCACCAGATCCTCACTCTGGCTCACCTTACTCCACTGACCTATTTATCATATTTTATTTTTTTCATACAATTCGCCATTTCCCGCGTTACCCAGGTGGCGTTAAGAACAAAGGACTGAGCCTTTGAGGGAATGTCCTCACTTGGTCCGCTTCTCTGTTCCTTCTTTTGGAAGATCAAAACGAGAGGGGAGGATTTCCAACCTCCCGCTCCCTCCCCTTTTAGTCGCCTTCTACGACACGCAGGGAATACGTGGGAAGCATTCTTTCTCCCCTATCCCCAGGGATAATTCATTATTATTATTATCAATATATATATATATATATATTGAGAGGGTGAAGGCATGTACAGAGCATCAGATTGGGGAAGAGCAGTGTGGTTTCAGAAGTGGTAGAGGATGTGTGGATCAGGTGTTTGCTTTGAAGAATGTATGTGAGAAATACTTAGAAAAGCAAATGGATTTGTATGTAGCATTTATGGATCTGGAGAAGGCATATGATAGAGTTGATAGAGATGCTCTGTGGAAGGTATTAAGAATATATGGTGTGGGAGGAAAGTTGTTAGAAGCAGTGAAAAGTTTTTATCGAGGATGTAAGGCATGTGTACGTGTCGGAAGAGAGGAAAGTGATTGGTTCTCAGTGAATGTAGGTTTGCGGCAAGGGTGTGTGATGTCTCCATGGTTGTTTAATTTGTTTATGGATGGGGTTGTTAGGGAGGTAAATGCAAGAGTTTTGGAAAGAGGGGCAAGTATGAAGTCTGTTGGGGATGAGAGAGCTTGGGAAGTGAGTCAGTTGTTGTTCGCTGATGATACAGCGCTGGTGGCTGATTCATGTGAGAAACTGCAGAAGCTGGTGACTGAGTTTGGTAAAGTGTGTGGAAGAAGAAAGTTAAGAGTAAATGTGAATAAGAGCAAGGTTATTAGGTACAGTAGGGTTGAGGGTCAAGTCAATTGGGAGGTGAGTTTGAATGGAGAAAAACTGGAGGAAGTGAAGTGTTTTAGATATCTGGGAGTGGATCTGGCAGCGGATGGAACCATGGAAGCGGAAGTGGATCATAGGGTGGGGGAGAGGGCGAAAATTCTGGGGGCCTTGAAGAATGTGTGGAAGTCGAGAACATTATCTCGGAAAGCAAAAATGGGTATGTTTGAAGGAATAGTGGTTCCAACAATGTTGTATGGTTGCGAGGCGTGGGCTATGGATGGAGTTGTGCGCAGGAGGATGGATGTGCTGGAAATGAGATGTTTGAGGACAATGTGTGGTGTGAGGTGGTTTGATCGAGTGAGTAACGTAAGGGTAAGAGAGATGTGTGGAAATAAAAAGAGCGTGGTTGAGAGAGCAGAAGAGGGTGTTTTGAAGTGGTTTGGGCACATGGAGAGAATGAGTGAGGAAAGATTGACCAAGAGGATATATGTGTCGGAGGTGGAGGGAACGAGGAGAAGAGGGAGACCAAATTGGAGGTGGAAAGATGGAGTGAAAATGATTTTGTGTGATCGGGGCCTGAACATGCAGGAGGGTGAAAGGAGGGCAAGGAATAGAGTGAATTGGAGCGATGTGGTATACCGGGGTTGACGTGCTGTCAGTGGATTGAATCAAGGCATGTGAAGCGTCTGGGGTAAACCATGGAAAGCTGTGTAGGTGTGTATATTTGCGTGTGTGGACGTATGTATATACATGTGTATGGGGGGGGGGGGGGTTGGGCCATTTCTTTCGTCTGTTTCCTTGCGCTACCTCGCAAACGCGGGAGACAGCGACAAAGTATAATAAAAAAAAATAATATAATATATATATATATATATATATATATATATATATATATATATATATATATATATATATATATATATATATATATATATATATATATATGTGTGTGTGTGTGTGTGTGTGTGTGTGTCCCCGTGATAGGGGAAAAGAATTCCACTTCCGTATTCCCTGCGTGTCGAAAAAGGCACCTCATTGTTTCGGGAGTGGGGACACTGCTGGACTCTCAATCCTCGTTGCATTTCTATTTCTAAAAGAAGAAACGGAGCCAAGTAGAGAATGCTCACCCTCTTCAAAGGCTCAGGATGGGATATCTAAATGTGTGTGGGAGAGGTAGGTAGTATGTTTGAGGAAAGAAACCTGGATGTTCTGGCTCTGAATGAAACAAAGCTCAAGGGTAAAGTTAAAGAATGGCTTGGAAAAGCCCTAGGAGTATAGTCAGAGGTTGAAGAGAGGGCAAGAGCTAAGGAAGGAGTTACACTACTCCTGAAGTAGAAGTTGTGGGAGTATGTAATAGAGTGTAAGGAAGTAAATTCTAGATCGACGTGGGCAAAAATGAAAGTGGATGGCGAGAGATGGGTGATTATGAGAGGATATACACCTGGCCATGACAAGAAAGATCATGCGAGGGAAAGTGTTTTGGGAGCAGCTGAGTGAGTGTGTCCACAGTGTTGATGAAAGAGACTGGGTATTAGTGACGGATGATTTAAATGCGATGGTGAGTTATAAGACCATTCTTCACCTCATCTGTCTCGGCTGCTCTAAACACAGGCCTCTTTTCCTGCCTCACTCCCTTTTACCACCTCTTACCCACCTGTGTAATGCATATGTGCATTCATGCATATGTTCATACATATACATCTAGTAATTATGTTTACGTATGTATATGATACAATTGTATACCTGTACATCCTGTATATCTATATCTCTATCTATCATTCTATGTCTTTCTACTTATCTATTTCTTTCTAATTCTATATCAAATGATTTGAATAAGACAAGACTATCTTTCAATATGAAAAACAAAATTTGTATCTCCCTGTAACAACACGAAAATGTCACATGAACAATCCTCAAGGAAATCACTATGACCAACAGTTTAATAACATCTTCACCATTGGTTAACTATACCGTAAAACTAGAGCTGTGATTGGCTCCTAGCGTTTTGTGTGTCGTTGCATTATACTGATTCACTCATTACACTTATACTACGAGGGTAACCAAACAATTACGAGACGATAATGATAAAAAGAAAGAAACACTTTTATTTGAACGCTTAGTAAGAAAAATATTGTACAAACCTAATGTTCAAAAGCAAGATCTTAAATACACCAATTGCACCAACTGCTTCAGCAGAGAATCACAAACGTCTCGGTACAAAGGCTTTTGAAGATCATTACTGTGAGATTCATTTGTTAAACTTAAGTCCTTAGTTGGTTTAGATCTCGTACAGTACACGACAGCAGAAGGGTTCCTATGGTGTTACACGTAGCGAACGTGAATCTACTCTCGGTTTTCCCTGCTCAAACACGACTCCTCCACCTCCTCCTCCTCCTCCTGAGGCAGTATTTCATTGATCTCACACTCGTCCCGCAATGGGAAGGTTCCCTGGGGTTCCATCTGTAATCATTGAGCTGTTGCATCTGTTATCACATACGTAGTTAACATATCCTGATAGCTATACAAGAAGTAACACTATAAACATTTGGCCTAGTGACTTCAAACCAAGACGCCACTCTTAAGTTCTGTTTCCAAAATCCATTTAGTTTACGTTCGCTGAAAAGTTGATCGTCAAGTTTGGTTTAAAGGTTAAGTCCGCGATCTCTCTCCATCAACCTCAAGCAACCGATGCAGAGGATGTGGTCTAGTTACTTTTATTGCCAAGTTGACGTAAAACTCTACCTAGCGAATTTCATGAAATCCCCAACCTATTAAAAGCTTTTGAACGTTTCGTATTTTTACATAGTTTCTGTGCAACTGAAGGACTTAAAGTTATATCATTTTTCTATATACAAATTGAGTTCGGTCTTCCAAAGCCTGTAGCATGAGCAGCACTTCTCATGTGGTCACATCTTAGGTTTATGATTAGTTTTCCATAAGGAAAGTCCATTTCATATTTTCTTCGCCAATTTTCCAATCACCTGTCAAGTATTTTCCGTTTTCCAATGATCCCTCAGAACAAATAGCCTCTGTTCTTTAATTCAACTGTGCGTGGCACTGGACTGAAAGTATGGGTAAAAATCCGTGTGTGTGGTATTTCTGATATAATCATGTGAAGTAAAAGAGTCATCGAAAGTTGTTTGGTGAAAAGCGAAGAGGTGGTGAAAGCCCTGGATAAGATAAAGTGCGGCAAAGCGGCTGGAGTGGATGGGCATTGCAGTTGAATGTCCCATCAACTGTAATGATCTGAGTTGCTGTAAATAGAACACTGGACACGACTGATAATCAAAACATTTGGCGAACATGGCAACCATATTGAAAAAAGACATCTTCAATCTTGTGGGGGACCTCCTGGCGTCATCATGGGTGATGCTTTCTGGGTCATGATGCTGAGACAAACGTATGGGATCCTAGTTCTTCTAGGTCCCAGTTGTCCCAATAGCTCCTGGGGCTGCGTGACAATAACAAGAGGCTCTTCCTTTCTTTTTTTTCTTCTTCTTCTTTTAGTCTTTCTTGATCATCTGGAGCAACAGGTCATCCCCACAAGATTCTCCTCATCTTACGACGAAGCTGCCCAGCCAGCACTCCTCCCCTGGTCCTTGTAAACAGAGGCAAGTGTGCGCTACCGGCAGTACTGACTGACTCGCTGGCCCTCCAAGCAGAACAATGGTTGCTGGAACTTCTAAATGGTGTGGTCGAGTGCGACTTCTCAGCACCCAGTCTGTAAGCTAATGCCTCTTGTTAGAAAGCCAGAACCAGTCTTCCTAGTAGCTCCAGGGTCTGGAAACGCAGTCTTTCTTCATTCCTGGAAAGAGAAAACAAGAAATTGGAATCATTTGCATAAAAAGGCTAAGTTTATTAACAATAAATCATATATATATATATATATATATATATATATATATATATATATATATATATATATATATATATATATATAAAGAGTTTGGTAAAGTGTGTGAAAGAAGAAAGTTAAGAGTAAATGTGAATAAGAGCAAGGTTATTAGGTACCGTAGGGTTGAGGGTCAAGTCAATTGGGAGGTAAGTTTGAATGGAGAAAAACTGGAGGAAGTAAAGTGTTTTAGATATCTGGGAGTGGATCTGGCAGCGGATGGAACCATGGAAGCGGAAGTGAATCATAGGGTGGGGGAGGGGGCGAAAATCCTGGGAGCCTTGAAGAATGTGTGGAAGTCGAGAACATTATCTCGGAAAGCAAAAATGGGTATGTTTGAAGGAATAGTGGTTCCAAGAATGTTGTATGGTTGCGAGGCGTGGGCTATGGATAGAGTTGTGCGCAGGAGGGTGGATGTGCTGGAAATGAGATGTTTGAGGACAATGTGTGGAGTGAGGTGGTTTGATCGAGTAAGTAATGTAAGGGTAAGAGAAATGTGTGGAAATAAAAAGAGCGTGGTTGAGAGAGCAGAAGAGGGTGTTTTGAAATGGTTTGGGCACATGGAGAGAATGAGCGAGGAAAGATTGACCAAGAGGATATATGTGTCGGAGGTGGAGGGAACGAGGAGAAGTGGGAGACCAAATTGGAGGTGGAAAGATGGAGTGAAAAAGATTTTGTGTGATCGGGGCCTGAACATGCAGGAGGGTGAAAGGAGGGCAAGGAATAGAGTGAATTGGATCGATGTGGTATACCGGGGTTGACGTGCTGTCAGTGGATTGAATCAGGGCATGTGAAGCGTCTGGGGTAAACCATGGAAAGTTGTGTGGGGCCTGGATGTGGAAAGGGAGCTGTGGTTTCGGGCATTATTGCATGACAGCTAGAGACTGAGTGTGAACGAATGGGGCCTTTGTTGTCTTTTCCTAGTGCTATCTCGCACACATGAGGGGGGAGGGGGAAGGTATTCCATGTGTGGCGAGGTGGCGATGGGAAGGAATAAAGGCAGTGTGAATTGTGTGCATGGGTATATATGTGTGTGTCTGTGTGTGTGTATATATGTGTACATTGAGATGTATAGGTATGTATATTTGCGTGTGTGGACGTGTATGTATATACATTGTGTATGGGGGTGGGTTGGGCCATTTCTTTCGTCTGTTTCCTTTCGCTACCTCGCAAACGTGGGAGACAGCGACAAAGCAAAATAAAAAAAGAATAATATATATATATATATATATATATATATATATATATATATATATATATATATATATATATATATATATATATATATATGTGTGTGTGTGTGTGTGTGTGTGTGGTACAAGTTTCGGTTCCTCAGTGTTGGAGTGCATCCTGTGTTCAGTTCAAGAGCGTGTTCATATGTGCTATATTTGTGTACATATATACAACATTCTTTCAACGATAATGAGACACACGACTCAGAGCAGCTCCTTATCAACTCCAAAATCAACTCGAGTCTGCTGGGTGCGCTTGGTAGCAGGAAGTAACACTGATACGAAATGAGCAGTAAATGTGGTGGGCACTACGCGCTAGCCCAGACTGATGAAAGAATCTCGTTGTAGGTATTCGTAAGTTGGAAGGCGGGGGAGGGAGGTACTCACCACGTACGTTGGAAGGCAGGGGTGGGAGGTACTGTCCACGTACGTTGGAAGGCGGGGGAGGGAGGTACTGTCCACGTACGTTGGGAGGCGGGGGAGGGAGATACTGTCCACGTACGTTGGGAGGCAGGGGTGGGAGGTACTGTCCACGTACGTTGGAAGGCGGGGGAGGGAGGTACTGTCCACGTACGTTGGGAGGCGTGGGAGGGAGGTACTGTTCACGTACGTTGGGAGGCGTGGGAGGGAGGTACTGTCCACGTACGTTGGGAGGCGTGGGAGGGAGGTACTCACCATGTACGCCGGGTTAACAATCCCCTCGACTTTGCTGTCTGTCTTCCCTTGACCAGTTGATGTCAGTCTCTTGGTAGTGTGGCCAAGGCTGGAGTGGTCCGAGCTGGTGTGGCCCTGGCTGGAGTTGCCTTGGTTGGTGTAGCCCTGGCTGGTGTAGCCCGAGCTGGTGTGGCCCTGGCTGGTATGGCCAAGGCTGGAGTGGCCCGAACTGGTGTGGCCCTGGCTGGAGTTACCGTGGCTGGTGTGGCCCTGGCTGGTGTAGTCCTGGCTGGTATGGCCAAGGCTGGAGTGGTCCAAGCTGGTGTGACCCTGGCTGGAGTTGCCCTGGTTGGTGTGGCCCTGGCTGGTGTGGCCCGAACTGGTGTGGCCCTGGCTGGTGTGGCCAAGGCTGGAGTGGCCCGAGCTGGTGTGGTCCTGGCTGGTGTGGCCCTGGTTGGTGTAGTCTTGGTTGCCACGACCCTGGTTGGCCTGGTCCTGGTCAGCGTGCTCAGCTCTGTCAGCGACGTCTATGGGCAAATTTGAATAATCAGTTGATAGAAGTTGTTGTTGTTGTTGTTGTTATTGTTGTTGTTGTTGTGATTGTTCTTGTTGTTGTTGTTGTTGTTCTTATACCACACTGCAACCACCTCTTGTGTTTTATGGTGGACCCATAGAGAAGTAACTACTGCACAGGCTTTTGGACTTGTTAGAAACAATCTGGTTGAAATGGGATGTAGAACATATGAGTGAGACATCAGGAAAATAAGATAGACAGGCTTATCTACCAGCAAATTAAATCCTGAGGTGATAAGAAGCAGATGACCAAGGTCAGACGAGGTCTTTTTAACAGATAACCGACACAATGTTCTTATCATAACATGACCCAGTAGCCAAGAGGAGAAGAATTTCATGTTCTATCTCTTGCGTTTGTGGGAGTAAAAGGTTCTGTGTTGTGGTGTACAGTCTTGTGTGGAGTGAGTGTCACATAAGTGGAATGTGGAGACGGAGTCGTACTGAGGTGGAAGTGAGGATTACCAGGGTGGAGGAATACTGGTGAGGTGCCTTGCTGGGGCGTCCTGGCTCGCTGGGGCGTCCTAGCTTCCTGGGGTTTCCTAGCTAGCTGAGACGTCTTGGCTGGGTCTTGTGGTACACTTAGGTCCATCTGTAGAAGTTCCCACTTGCTTAGAGAAGGTTTATAACTCATTTTGCTCACCGTAAATTATACACATCCTTTATCTTGTCCAAGTGTGAATATTTTAATCAAATAAATCAGAATTGAAATAACCAAGTAACACTTACCCCAGACCAGTCGTCTTATGCAGGACTTGACTCATTTTAAAAGGATGGAGAACAAAGGTTGTTCACGAGGGCGCGAGAACGTGATATAAAGCATCAAGAACTCAAGAAGGTACAGGGAGGAAATGGCCCCCCAAAAAAGATTATGCAAACACCGTAAGATTAATCGATATGGAAATAGATCTGCCCAGTCCATTGATAGATGTTTTCCAACACTTCTCAAGTGTTGATTGTACTTGTGTATGTTTGGACATTGTATCCCGAATCATCTTAAGATGTAAGCATATTTATGACCTTCCCTTTGTGATGATGGAAGCTGTGCTGTATATATAGATAGATAGATAGATAGATAGATATAGATAGATAGATAGATAGATAGATAGATAGATAGATAGATATAGATAGATAGACAGATATATATATTCACCATGGCTTAAGCTAGGTGTCCAATTTATCAATGAACCCCTAGGGATAGATGAACAGCTAGGTTGACTGTGGACCGACTGCCGCGACCAGGATTTGAACCTATGCGCTCGACCCCGTGGATGCGTCACGGTCAACGTTGCTGATCGGTTATACCCGCCGCTCCCTGATCCCATGATGACACCCGATTACATCCCTACCTTCTGTGTACATTCTGTCCATCTATAGTTTTCCCTGCTATTTCAGGTATCCAAGTTCTATGGCATGTGTTCTGATCCCTTGTTGTGTCAACACGATGCCACAAACACCGTCACGATAGCTTAAGGTGGCCCCAGTCAGCCACCATGCAGAACACTGTGGTACATTCCCCCGTCGTGTGTGTGTGTGTGTGTGTGTGTGTGTGGAATGGCCTGTTACGTCTTGGGTGCATTCCCGTGTCGCTGTAGAGGTCAGTCTGTGTTATTTAGTGACTCTCGTGTGGTCTGCGTCCTCACCTGCTCCCAGATGAAGCCGAAGTTGTCCCGGTGTGGCAGCTCTGGGGACAAGATGACGGTGTCCCGGTCATTCCCCGAGATCGAGACTTCTGGTGTACCTCTCCCGAGATCGCTCCTGCCGGGGTCACTCGGGCCGAGGTCATCCTGGTTGAAGATACCTCGGTCCTGGTCTCCCATACTGTTCCTCCGCGCTAGTTCTGCAAGTCGGGCCAGGTCTCGAGCGTGACTTACGTCAACTGGATGCCCCAGACCCAGGTCACTCCTGGAGCCGCTGTCTCCACCGGGGCAAAATTTCTCGCAGTTGGACCTCTCGAAGTCCATCGGGTCCTCGTGTGACGTCACGCCTCCCAAGAGGTAAGACATCTGTAATACAAGACATCTGTAATACAAGACATCTGTGATACAAGACATCTGTAATACAAGACATCTGTAATACAAGACATCTGTAATGTGAGGATTATGTAATTCTGTAACATCTGGAACATATCAGTAATTGGGGTGATCTGTAATGGACCTTAACTGGAGCCATCTGTAATGTAACTAAGTTACGACATATGTAAGGTGACTGTAAGTGTAGAATACAGTATGTGGTAGGAGTTAAGACATCTATAAAGTGAAGCATTAGTGAGGTATTTGCTCTAAGATGATAAGCTACCTTGTCTGCGAGTTATCAGTAAGGAGAGCCAGACCTGCAGCAGCTGTTCCATGTGACATCTGCGAGACGCTTGTAAGGGCCAAACATCTGTAATGTCAAGCATGTGGGGCGATCTTAAGGCTCATGAGTTGCCAAGCCCGAAATATACAAACCTTCCTGGTAGTCCCAGTCATTTAGGTGGACTTCCTGGTGATATCAGAGATAAAGACGCCTTCCTTCACTGCGAAGATTGTGAGTACGTATGACGGGTGTGGGTGAGCGGAGGCACGGACGCGTCGGTCAGCAGTACTGGTGGAGACGTCCTCCTCCCACCCTTCCACACTGGGCTATCCTGGCTTGTTGCAGGAACCGTGACCCCTCCCCTACCGTGACCCCTCCCCTACCGTGACCCCTCACCTACCGTGACCCCTCCCCTACCGTGACCCCTCCCCTACCGTGACCCCTCCCCCACCGTGACCCCTCCCCTACCGTGACCCCTCACCTACCGTGACCCCTCCCCTACCGTGACCCTCCCCTACCGTGACCCTCCCCTACCGTGACCCTCCCCTATCGTGACCCCTCCCCTGCCATAACCCTCCCCTACCGTGACCCCTCCCCTACCGTGACCCTCCCCTACCGTGACCCTCTCTTAGGACCTAGGACCGTACTAACCTTCGTCTCTCTCTCTCTCTCTCTCTCTCTCTCTCTCTCTCTCTCTCTCTCTCTCTCTCTCTCTCTCTCTCTCTCTCTCTCTCTCTCTCTCTCTCTCTCTCTCTCTCTCTCTCTCTCTCTCTCGGGCCCGCTGACCCGTCCATCATCATCTTTCAAGTGAGTGTAGTAGTACCTTGAGGTGGCGCTCGAGGATGAGGTCGAGATCGAAGTCATCATCGTCGTCACCGAAGGGGTTGACCAGGGACTCGGCCACCTTGAGCCAGCCCATGTAGAAGAAGAACTGCAGGAGGGTGAAGATGGGCACAAAGAAGTCGATGGTGCGGTTGTCGTACTTCTGGGCAGGGTCCAGGAACTGGCGACCCAACACAGAGAACAAGAAGAAGGAGTATACTGCCATGGTCGCCACCTGAGGAGAGGAAGGTAGATGGATTTAGCAGGAGGGAGGAGGAGGTGCTGCTGCTGACGGTGGAGACGGGAAAGAGGGAGGCAGTGTTGATGGAAGTGGCACGGAAAGAAGGAGGGAGCGTGGTGGTGGTGGTGAGTGGCATGATGGAGGCGGAACTATGCGTAGGAAGGAGAGAGAGAGAGAGAGAGAGAGAGAGAGAGAGAGAGAGAGAGAGAGAGAGAGAGAGAGAGAGAGAGTTTCATCATATATCGTTTCTCTTTTTTTTTTTTCTCCCGTGACGATCCATTATGACAGATCGATAAATGTGTTTACGGTAAAGTTCCCTTTGTTTCGGTAACACAACCTCTTTTATATATCTATGCAAATTCTTGAGAGACTGGCAGTGCTCGCACAGACTCTGTTTACAGTCAAATGAGGATCCCATTACACATACTGCTGGGTCACACAACAGATGCTCGTTTGATTTAACATAGCAGATGCTCGCTTGAATTAATCATAGCGCATGCTCGCTTAGCTTAATCATAGCAGACGCTCGCTTGAATTAATCATAGCGCATACTCGCTTAGCTTAATCATAGCAGATGCTCGCTTGAATTAATCGTAGCGCATGCTCGCTTAGCTTAATCATAGCAGACGCTCGCTTGAATTAATCATAGCGCATACTCGCTTAGCTTAATCATAGCAGACGCTCGCTTGAATTAATCATAGCGCATACTCGCTTAGCTTAGTCATAGTAGATGCTCGCTTGAATTAATCATAGCGCATACTCGCTTAGCTTAATCATAGCAGACGCTCGCTTGAATTAATCATAGCGCATACTCGCTTAGCTTAATCATAGTAGATGCTCGCTTGAATTAATCATAGCGCATACTCGCTTAGCTTAATCATAGCAGACGCTCGCTTGAATTAATCATAGCGCATACTCGCTTAGCTTAATCATAGTAGATGCTCGCTTGAATTAATCATAGCGCATACTCGCTTAGCTTAATCATAGCAGATGCTCGCTTGAATTAATCGTAGCGCATGCTCGCTTAGCTTAATCATAGCAGACGCTCGCTTGAATTAATCATAGCGCATACTCGCTTAGCTTAATCATAGCAGACGCTCGCTTGAATTAATCGTAGCGCATGCTCGCTTAGCTTAATCATAGCAGATGCTAGCTTGAATCAATCATAGCAGATGCTCGCCTGACCTCATTTTCACATCTGCTCTGTGATTAGGGACGCGTTCAACGGCCTTATCAGGTACTAATATATTCGTTAATCTATCTATAGCAATGATCATTTCGTATCTATAATGAATATGTCTCATGTCTTAAACACGTGTGTGGGGATTGCTTATCTTAATTATCATTATTGTTATTATTATTATCAGTTATTATTATTATTATCATTATTATTATTATTATTATATTATTATTATCATTGTTATCATTTTCGTCATTATTATCATTATCATTATTATCATCATCATCATCATCATTATTATCAGTATTATTATCATTGTCATTATCATTATCATTATTACTATCGTTACTATCATTATATCATTATTATCATTATTATCATTAATATTATTATTATTGTTATTATTGTTATTACTATTATTATTATTACCATTATCATTATTATCATTATCATTATCATTATCATCGTTATTATCATTATCATTATCATTATCATTATCATTGGTAGTAGTAGTGTATCATCATTACTGTCATTATAATCATTATAATCATTATCCTTATCTACAGTATGTGGAATTATAAGCTAAGGTAGGATGAGAGTTAAAACAAAACTGTCTTCATTTATGGAATTAAAAAGAAATAAGATAACTTTCAGTTCAGTGTTCACTGTCCACCATATCCCAGACATATTGGATCCACTAAACGTATCTCCAGGGAAAGACTGAACACGTCATCTGGTATTAATGTTTACCCTCCTTGAAGCGTGAAGGCTCCTAGTAAACACACATTGCTTTTACCTGCCACTAGAAATGGTGAACAAAGTGCTGTAAGGTGGGCAAAAAAAGAAAAGAAATAAGAAATTGGAGACTGTGAATGTAACAGCAATGAGAGAGAGAGAGAGAGAGAGAGAGAGAGAGAGAGAGAGAGAGAGAGAGAGAGAGAGAGAGAGAGAGAGAGAGAGAGAGAGAGAGAGAGAGAGAGAGAGAGAGAGATTCAACCTCAAGTTATTAACCTGTTGTTCTCACTTCGGTTTTGGATGGAACGACCACAGAGACAGAACTGATAGATATTAGATGAAAGAAATAACAATTGAATGTCATTGTGTGGTTCTGCTATAAACAGATCATCATTGATAAACACAGATAGATAGAAAGACAGATAGATAGATAGACAGATAGATATCAGACCATGTGATGTTCACACGTCTCCCGGTCAAAGCAATGTTACCACTACCCCTCCCGTCAATCGAACCCTGGCCACCGAGAAAGGTATGCAGCCAGCGCACACCTGGCAACACTGATGCCTATAAACCTGTTCTGATTCATTCCGGTATGTTCCCTCCTGACGTGTTCCTACTTCCGTTCCACTGTTCCTTCCTTCTCCCACTACCACCTGTTCCAGCCCTGTTCCATTATGATTGCTGAACCATCCCTCTCACTTCACTCTCTCACTAGAACTTTCACTAACCGATGTTTGACCCTTCCCTCTCACTCGCTTTCTCACTCGAACTCTCACTATCCGATTTCCGACCCATCCCTCTCACTAGCTCTCCCACTGGAACTCTCACTTCCACCATCTATTCCTCCACTCAATCCTTCTCACCCATCCCCCCTTCCTCACTCTCATCGTAACTCCACCTCTTCCTTTCACTCTCCCACCTATAACATCACTCACCCCTCACTCTCCAGCGTACCCTGGCACTTCCTCCCCTCTCCCTCCTCTCACCCAGCCTCTCCCAGGCTGCTCTCACCTGGGTGTAGACCAGAGGAATGCTGATCTCTGACCACCGGATGAGCATCCCCGTCTTGTCCCTGACTTTGAGCAATTCATGGATGAGCATTTTGGGTCCCAGGTCGTCTGTGATGTAGTGGCACATCCTGGCGCAGTGAAGGACCTTGCAGGACCACTTTATCGGCAGGAAGACCAGGGAGACGCTCGTACAGGTCCCCTCCTCCTCCAGGATCCTCTTCTCGTGCGGCGTGAGGTATCCTACGGTGAGAAATTGACAGGTTAAGGCGGCTGAGAGGAGGAGGGGGTGGATGTGTGTGTGTGTGTGTGTGTGTGTGTGTGTGTGTGTGTGTGTGTGTGTGTGTGTTATCACGCTAGAGATCAACCATAAACCACAGTAGACTACGTCGTCCTAACGGCTCCTGACGGAGGGTGACAGATGTATTTTGGTGAGGGATAAGACGTGGGCCTCCCTGCAGGCACTGGTGAAGATGCTGAGTGTAATGAGGTCATGATGCCGTGGTGAGCGGGGGAAGAGGATGTCCGCTGGGCCTGATCAATGACTTGATTACCCTCGGTGTTCACGACACCTGCTACGAAGAACTGGGATATAATCTCTCTCTCTCTCTCTCTCTCTCTCTCTCTCTCTCTCTCTCTCTCTCTCTCTCTCTCTCTCTCTCTCTCTCTCCCCTTCCCCGTGTATGCTCTGCTTCTCAGCCGCCAGACACACCCCACCCCTCCCTTCCCTCCACTGAACACCCATCCCACTTACTCCAAGTGTACCACTTTCCCTCTAGCTATTCTCTCCACACCTGCCCCAGGCAGACCTGCTTCCCTCCACGCCTGTCCCAGGTCACACCTACTTCCCTCCAGCTATTCCCTCCACACCTGCCCCCCTCCACACCTGCCCGCCTCCACACCTGCCCTGCTCACCTGCCTCGAGCAGCTCCTTGTACGACGGGAACTTCCTCTGAACCTTGGATGAGATCTTGGCGAAGGTAAGGACGCAAGTCAGGTTAACGTAGCGCAGCAACGTCGCCCTTATTGCCCTTCCGGTACCCGTCTGCAACACAATAACAAACACATGACGCCTCTCGCTGCGCCTCTGTCTGTCGTCTGTAGACTTTACGCAGACACAGACAAGCTACGCTCTACTGCGTACCTTACACTTATAAAGCCACGATACAGTATGATGAAGGACCTTACACAAATGTAAGTGAAAATGCCAAGCGTTTTACTCATCACACTGACACAAGGAGGCTACAGTCTGTTGTATATATTGCATATATTCAAGTTTAATAAAGTATCGTAAAATATTACTTAACCTTGGGAAATTACAGTGGGCTTGTATCCTCTATAATAACACAGGACAAAATACAGCGAGTTTTACACTTTACACTGGTACACGACAACATACAGTGTGTTGTATGTACTTTACACCGGTATAGGACAAAATACAGTATGTTGTATCCACTCTACACCGGTATAGGACAAAATACAGTATGTTGTATGCTCCATACTGACCCGTCCCCTGATGTATGCGGTGCAGAGGAGAGCGAAGTCGTCTGGCCAGGGGATGGAGAGGTACTGCTCCCACCAGCGCTGTACAACCAGCGTCACGTAGAACCCCAACACGAACGATATCGGGATCAGGTTCCGGAAGTAGTCGCAGTAGAGGGAGAGGTGCTCGAACACCCTGCAGGAGGGAGACTGGTGTTGAGGGAAGCGGTGTTGGAGGTCGTGTGGGAGGCTGGAAGGATGTTGGAGATGGTATGGGGAGGTCGGAGTGTGTTCGAGGTCGAGAGGAAGGCTAACGGGGTGTTGGAGATGGTATAGGGAGGCCAGAAGATGTTGGAGGTAGGGTGGGGAGGCTGGTGATAGTGCGGGGAGGATGGAAGTAGTGTGGGGAGGCTAGAGGTAGTGTGGGGAGACCGGATGACACAGGAGGTGTCTTGCAGAAGACACACCTGGGACACTGGGGGCGGAGAGGGGGGGGGGAGGGTATGCTGGGGATACTGTGGGAGGCTAGAGATGTGACTGGGATATTCTCAGGGATGGAGGAATGGTGGGGAGCTGAGAGGGAGGAATGGTGGGGAGCTGGGATGGAGGGTCTGGAGGGTAAGATAACGTAGGTAGCATGGACGAGAGAGAGAGAGAGAGAGAGAGAGAGAGAGAGAGAGAGAGAGAGAGAGAGAGAGAGAGAGAGAGAGAGAGAGGTCCTGCAAACACCATGGCCATCTGTGGCCACTGACCCCAGGTTCTGTGGACGACACAGTCACTGTGCCACATATCGCTCCGTCTGGGATAATGCCGGACTCTGTTGCTGTTGGGTTATCGCTGGCCAGCGATGGTCGGGCCGCTAACGGGTGGTGGCCCACGCATCAGACCTTTATTATTATTACTGTAATCATCAGTTGTAGCTGGAATCCTTCTGTCATGTGACCCTGTGTTCTCTCTCGCTTTCCCTCCATCTGTCTCCAACACTATGTACTTCTAACACCCAAAACTTTTTCGTACTGTGGCAAAAGTACTGAACCCTCCCTCACACTAGTCCATCTTAGGCAGCAGTTCAGCAGCGGTTGACAGCCCCCATGGACTCTCCAACACTGACTGGCAACCCCTCTGAACCCTACCCTCTAACAGTGCCTGACAACCTCTCTGAACCCTCCATAAGTGGCTGACAACCCCTCTGAACCCTCCAACAGTGGCAGACAACCCCCCTGAACCCTCCAACAGTGGCAGACAACCCCTCTGAACCCTCCAACAGTGGCAGACAACCCCTCTGAACCCTTCATAAGTGGCAGACAACCCCCCCTGAACCCTTCATAAGTGGATGACAACCCCTCTGAACCCTTCATAAGTGGCAGACAACCCCCCCCTGAACCCTCCAACAGTGGCAGACAACCCCTCTGAACCCTTCATAAGTGGCAGACAACCCCCCCTGAACCCTCCAACAGTGGCAGACAACCCCTCTGAACCCTTCATAAGTGGCAGACAACCCCTGTGAACCCTTCATAAGTGGATGACAACCCCCCTGAACCCTTCAACAGTGGCAGACAACCCCTCTGAACCCTTCATAAGTGGCAGACAACCCCCCCTGAACCCTCCAACAGTGGCAGACAACCCCTCTGAACCCTTCATAAGAGGCTAACAACCCCCCCCCCCCGCCACCCCGAACCTTCCAAACACAGCTATAAACCTCTGCAACCCCTCCATTTCTAACCTTCCCTTACGTCTACCACTATTCTGGAAACTCCAACATGACTACCAACCCAACTACGCCATGTAGCATAGCCAAGAACCTCTCCAAGCACTCTAACCACTTTCATCAACCCCTAACACCACCACCTCCGCCATCACCTTACACTCGATCTCTCACCATGACCAGCAATATTTGCTCAATATTTAGACCTGACGAATATTCTGATTGAATATTCTGTCTTACCCACCAGCCAGGCAAGAACCTATTATCACCACAGCTACTAACGTATATTTCACCCCTCGGCTGCCAACACTTCAGTTGTTCCAGCAAGGTAACTGAAGTCTTCTGAAACTTCAGACCCCCCCCCCCCCTTTAGGGGGCTACCAGACCTATCCTTATGAATCCTCCAGTAGTGTAGACCCTACTTAAACCTCAACGGAACTAAGAGCTTACCAACCTCCTCTGCTTCTCGTCGAGGGCGAATCGGTAGACCATCGAGCAGATGAAGTAGAGGAAGGAGTACACTAGAGTGTCGGGCCACACCAGCTTGTACAGACTGCCACGCCACCTACAGAAAGAAAGGCCAGATCGGCAGATCTCAGGTTATTCGCTCAGGGCTACGTGTGTGTGTGTGTGTGTGTGTGTGTGTGTGTGTGTGTGTGTGTGACTGCTCTTCGTGACCATGAACTTCACTGTTACGGGGAGACACAAGGGGGGCTGTGTCACACTGGTGTTGCCGCCTACCCCCCCAGTCTCTAAACTTCCTTCATCCATTATCTAATCCTCATGTGACTGTAATAATAATCTTTCTCGTCGCAAAATGGTAGTTAGGATTAAGGACTGCCAAGCAGGTCACGTGATCTAAGAGACTCCAGCGTCAACAGTCGTCAACATGGTAACGGAAGTGAGGGATAACGTAAAAAGACGAAGGCGTCTCACTTACCTGAACAGCAGGCGCCAGAAGGAGCCAAAACCCTTGCAGTCGGACACCTTCTGCGTGTATGTGACGGTCATTGTGGCGGTGACGCTCCTGAAGACGTGACGGTGACGTGCCGTGACGCGTGGAGTTTGAGGGACAGTGATTGCGACTGTGAAAACACAGAGCGATAGTGACGGAGGTGCTGTGTTGTGAAGGTAGGGCCGTAGCCACGATGATGGCGCTGTGGTGGAGCAGTTAGCTCCGGTGATGGCGCTGTGGTGGTGGTGTTACTTCGATGTGATGGAGCAGTAGCTCCGGTGATGGAGCTGTGTTGGAGCAGTAGCTCCGGTTATGGCGCTGTTACATTCGATTATGGCGTCGTAAGTGGAGGCGTACCTTCGAAAACATTGCTATAAAAATATAACTGTCAAACCAAAGTAATGTAATTCCTTCACCATTTTCCAGCGGGACTTAGTCCACAACACAATGGATTACACACAAATAAGAGAATTTCTTTAATTGTCTTAATCGCCAAAATGGTCCTTGTTAGTTAAAAAGAAAATGAAATTATCCGTTATTAGAGGCACACTGGCTTAATCAGCCAACATCATCATTATACGACATCAAATGTTGGACACTAATTGATACACGTTGATGGGATATACACCATCTGTGTCGGCTGATTGCATTACAATATACACTACTTCATTCACTGTATTGTGAAATCCCATGGGATACAACAACTCTATAAGCTGCATTCGTGAACTACCTTACATTACACACCATTTTATAAACTGTATTCGTGAACTACAGTACTATACACACTGTATTCGTGAACTACTGTACTATACACACTGTATTCGTGAGCTACAGTCCCATACACACTGTATTCGTGAGCTACCGTCCCACACACACTGTATTCGTGAACTACTGTACTATACACTGTATTCGTGAAGTACAAAGGATCTACAGAGAATTTGATGGAATTCAGTGCCATTTTGAACCAAGAAATCATGGAATGATTATTTTACCAGCGTAATGATAAATAATAACTGCTCATCAGCGTCCAACAGCGCCAGCGATTAAAAGCAAAAGAACGAAGCGAATAATCAAGTCTCCTTCATACACGTAAAACCTGACACATCATAGTCTATACTGGAACGAAGCAATACCGAATAATACTCTGCCCGGGGAAAAAATAGAGTGAGATTCATGATGAATGGCATATTCATTCTAAATGTTTGTATAACCACATCAACAAAGAAGGAATCAATAACGTGATTTACCAGTTAACTTTACGGTTCTCCAGGAACACTCCTGCGGTGATCTATGATACCAGTGAGCTACAGGGAATTCAAACACACTTTACCAGGAAATTTCAGGGGATGGAACACCTTATCTGGCAGCATAAGGTCGAGAGAGTCTGAACTCGGCCTTAATCTCTTCATCCATGGCAATGAACAGAAACAAAATCAAGTGAATAAAATAGGATTACGAACTACACAGTACGGAAGAAACAGTGTATTCAAACCTATAAGATTTCATTAGAACATATTGAGAAAGACCAAACAAATGATCCACGAAAACCCATCATGAAGGATATAGAGATTATTCAATAATTTGGCCAACGAAAGAGACTTCTAGAGGGAGTGGGAGAGTTGGAACCTCCAAGAGAGTACAGTACAGATGGCTGCTAACGGCTCCAGATGAACCCGAGATAAGAGACAACGTACGTCTGTGTGTGTGTGTGTATGTGTGTGTGGTGTGTATGTGTGTGTGTGTGTGGCAGCTGAGAACAATAGCATTTTGAAATCAGCAAGGTACGAGGTAGGCGCTGCTGACACACTCCCCTTCCTGATTCACGGCTAAATCTGATCGCCAAGTAAACGAAGGTAAGCACTCTCTCTCTCTCTCTCTCTCTCTCTCTCTCTCTCTCTCTCTCTCTCTCTCTCTCTCTCTCTCTCTCTCTCTCTCATCACATGAGTACATGAATCCAATATGTGTATATACGTCTCTCCATTGTATGTCAACATATATCCTCTTTGTCAACCTTTCCTCACTCATTCTCTCCATTTGTCAAAACCATTTTTACACATCCTGTTCTGCTCTCCCCACCACACTCTTTGTTTTCACACATCTCTCTTACCCTTTCATTACTTACTCGATCAAATCACCTCACACCACATATTGTCCTCAAACATTTCATTTCCGACACATCCACCCTCCTCCGTTCAAACCTATCTATATCCCATGCCTCGCAACCATACAATATTGTTGGAACCACTATTCCTTCAAACATACCCATTTTTGCTTTCTGGGATAACGTTCTCGACTTCTACACGTTCTTCAACGCTCCCAAAACCTTCATCCCCTCCCCCACCCTATGATTCACTTCCGCTTCTATGGTTCCATTGGCTGCTAAGTCCACTCCCAGATATCTAAAACACCACTTCCTCCAATTTTTCTCTCAATCCTGCTGAACCTAATAACCTTGTTCTTATTCACATTTACTCTCAATTTTCTCCTTTCACACACTTTTCCAAACTCAGCCACCAACTTCCGCAGTTTCTCACTCGAGTCAGCCACAAGTGCTGTATCATCGGTGAATAACAATTGACTCACTCCCCAGGCCCTCCCCAACAGACTGAATACTCGCTCCTCTTTCCAAAACTCTTGCATTCACCTCCCTGACAACCCCATCCATAAACAAATTAAACATCCATGGAGACATCACACACCCCTGCCGCAGACCGACCTTCACTGGGAACCAATCACTTTCCTTTCTTCCTACTCGTACACATGCCTTACATCCTCGATAAAAACTTTTCACTGCTTCTAGCAGCTTACCTCCCACACCATATACTCTTAACACCTTCTACAAAGCATTTCTATCAACCCTATCATATGCCTTCTCCAGATTCATAAATGCCACATACAAATCTAACTATTTTTCTAAGTATTTTTCACACACAGTCTTCAAAGCAAAGATATGAGCCACACATCCTCTACCAAATCTGAAACCACACTGCTCTTCCCCAATCTGAAGCTCTGTACATGCCTTCTCCCTCTCAATCAATACCTGCCCATACAATTTCCCAGGAATGAATACTCAACAGACTTATGCCTCTGTAATTTGAAACACACCTTTGTCCCCTTTGCCTTTGTACAGTGGCACTGTACATGCATTCCGCCAATCCATATATACACTGAATATCCTTACCAACCAATCAACAACACAGTCACCCTCTTTCTTAATAAATTCAACAGCAATACCATCCATACCGGCCACCTTGCCGGATTTCATCTTCCGCAAAGCTTTCACCACCTCTTCTGTCATAACCAAACCTTTCTCCCTGACTCTCTCACTTCTCCCACCACCCCGACCAAAACCCCCTGCATCTGCCACTCTATCATCAAACATATTCAGCAGACCTTCAAAATACCTACTCCATCTCCTCACTTCATCACTAGCCACCGATACAAAGAGTGTTTGCTTCGTCACATAATCACTCGAAGTTTACCTTATCAAAACGATAAAATGCACGTAGGTAGTTATCAATCTCTATCTGGCTAGATTTATCACATCCATACAGATACACAGATGACAATCTATTTACTGATACTGAGATATTCATAACATAGAAATAGCCGAACCATCATATCAAACATAGACCATGAATATAACTTGATTAGGTTGAAGTATACGAGAATTATGTAACGGAAATATTTGCCTATAGGTGTTTCATACGTCCCCTTCTACCCTTCACTGGCCTTGAAAACACACCCACACACACACACACACACACACACACACACACACACACTTAGTCCGACATCCGTCAGTGTCAACACGAGATGAATGAGTGGAAATTGGGCCATTAGTATTCCTTCTCTTTCTGACATCAAGTGATCTGAGCACCTCATCCCCACAGACAGCCCCGCTCGTCCGTACCGCCCCTTACAACCCCCACTTTGGTCCACAACCATATAAGGCACAACTCCTTAATCTAGAACTCTTTGGGGTACAACCCTCTGGGTACGTTTTCTTGGTCCATAATCCCATGAATGGGAAGAAAAAAACTGAGGTTATGGTCCCATCCACACACCACACATTGGCCTTGGGCATTCAAATGCCAAAACAAACATCCATCTCTTTTGCATGTAGGCCCTAGACAGCATCGTTGGGACTCTTATACCACAAACATATCCCATCTTTGCCCTCAGACAATGGTGACCTTACCTTCTAACGCAACCAGCGTTCACCAGGAAAGAACATGTCTTGAAATCTAAGATGAACTTACCAATTTATTTCACCCATTTACGAATGCTTACAACACAAAGATCCACTAGCTGGTCTGTGCATGTGTGTGTGTGTGTGTGTCAACCTCTGCGTTTACCACTAGTTTGATGGCAGTTTTCTATCGTAGTTCTGTCAACAGTGCGCACGTTCATCAATATTTTCCACACTTGGCGCGCCCGTAAATCCCTCAGAGTTACCCGTTTCCCTCAGAGAAAATCTTGATGATCAAATGTAAAATTCTGTTGCGGTTGTAAGCACGTCCACCTCTGAGAACACTACCATATTCCGCGGGACAAGTTATGCCCCACTAGGAGAAAACATTCTTCTCCCCTAGAACAGAAGAATGATGGACTCGACTCCCAGAAGCTTACGCAAGGCCTCTCCTCAAGCAATGTATCTCCTGCAGCTGAGGACTCACTCTGTCAGCCCAAAAGCAAGCAAGGCTACCTCAGTCACGCTCTTCCCTGCTACCAGTAACGTCCGCTTTCAACAACGAATCTACATAGTAGATCAGCGACAGTCTGTCCTCCCACCTTCCTCACTCCTGCTATACTGGGGAGTTCCACGCCACCTGGTGCATCTGTGCCAGACTAATTATCTACACACACACACACACACACACATACACACACACACACACACACACACACACACACGCGCGCACACACATACACACACACACACACACACACCTGTGGGGCTATAAGTATGTCTTCTGGTATTCGTAGATGTCATTTTGCCATACGTCCGCGTGCGCGTACACACCATGATGACACACATACGTACTCTCTCTCTCTCTCTCTCTCTCTCTCTCTCTCTCTCTCTCTCTCTCTCTCTCTCTCTCTCTCTCTCTCATATTTAGGAATCAGGAATGGCCATCTCCGCCAATAACCGTCAGAGCGGCTCGTGTGAGTGAGCTCAAGTCTCAGGAATTAGAATTGTTGCTGGTGGACGGCGCATTCCTGCACTGAACACATGTTGGTGTGGGACAGATGTTCATGTGTGAGTCATCTGCGTGTCCTAGAACCAGCTGTACCATGAGAAATGTCTGTTGGGTCTTCCTTTTTATTATCAAAATTATTTGTTGTATCAATCTTGCCATTATGTGAAAATTATGGTTAGGTATGCGATTGTCAAATATGTATTTTATTTATCAAATTTAATCGCCGTCTCCCTCGTTAGTGAGGTATCGCAAGGAAACAGACGAAAGAATGGCCCAACCCACCCACAGACACATGTATATACATAGACGCCCACACACGCACATATACATACCTATACATTTCATTGTATACATACATATACATACACAGACATATACATATATACACATGCTGCCTTCATCCATGCTCGTCGCCACCCCGCCACACATGAACTAGCAACAAAACATGTTCCTTGGAGACAATCCGTCCCATTAGGTGCACACAGTACATAACAATTGTGAGTGTTTACGCCGTAAAATGTAAGGCATGTAAAGATGTATACATGGACCATACCGGTAAGACATTAACTGAAAGATGTTATTGACACAGTCATTCAGTGCGCAAGGAGGCCCATGGTAATGCGATCGCTAAACACTGTCGTAAAAACGAATCACTCTGTTGACCTTAACAACCCAGTCACATTGTTCCCGTCTTCTAATCATGCTACCTGTAACGTCACTGAATATGTCTTGATTGCTCGTAATAAGAACTTTGATTTGTCTCCATAAAACCTTAAAGCACATCCTATTATTAACCAGATCATCATGAAAGAATCATCAGAAAACAATAACCCAGGCCGACCTCCCCTCCCCTCAAACACATCCACCTTAACCGCAAGGTTCCCACCACTTTCCCTTCAACGGTCAGGCCAGGTCATGGCAATGGTGTTGGGATTTAAGATACTTTGTGAATCGTTTGCACCTGATGATGAGGCGAGTATTCATAAACTTATCATTTTACAAATTTTATTAACAACAAAGTTATCTAATTTGTATAGGCCATTGCTAATATTAAGATTATAATTCTTTGTGTATTTGATAATAGAAGATTCAATGATGTTTCTCGGGGTAATAGAGTTAGAGTTAATGACTGAGATGGCATTACTCTAGTCAATACAGTGATCAAAGTTTTAACATGATTTTTTTTTTTTAATTTTCCAAAAGAAGGAACAGGGAAGGGGGCCAGGTGAGGATGTTCCCTCAAAGGCCCAGTCCTCTGTTCTTAACGCTACCTCGCTAACGCGGGAAATAGTGAATAGTTTGAAAGAAAACAAAAATCAGCACTGGAAAGAGAAAATGAGAAACAGTGCATATATCTTCACGGTGTCATAGAAGGCGACTAAAGGGAGGGAGCGGGGGCTGGAAATCCTCCCCTCTCGTTTTTGATTTTCCAAAGGAAGGAACAGAGAAGGGGGCCTAAGTGAGGATTTCCCTCAAAGGCTCAGTCCTCTGTTCTTAACACCACCTCGCTAACGCGGGAGATGGTGAATAGTATGATAAATAAAATACATGTATGACAATCGCATACCTAACCATAATTTTCACATAATGGCAAGACCAATACAACAAATAATTTTGATAATAAAAAGAAATGCCCAACAGACAGCTCTCGTGGTACAGCTGGTTCTAGGATGTGGATGTGTTGCATATAAAACGTTTTGAGACAATATGTTGTGTGAGGTGGTTTGATCTAGTAAACAATGAAGGAATAAGAGATATATGTGGTAATGAAAAGAGTGTGATTGAGAGAGCAGAAGAGGGTGTGTTAAAATGGTTTGGACATATGGAGGGAATGAATAAATAAAGATTGAAGAAGAGGATATATATGTCAGAGGTGGAGGGAACAAGAAGTGGGAGACCAGATTGGAGGTGGAAGGATGGAGTGAAAAAGATTACTTGAATATGCAGAAAGGTGAGAAGCGTGCAAGGAATAGGGTGAATTGGAACGATTTGGTATAAAGGGGTCGACGTACTGTCAATAGATTGACCCAAAAGGAGGAACAGAGAAGGGGGCCAAGTGAGGAGTTTCACACTCTGAGGCTCAAGTCATCTTCCTCTTGACGCTACCTCTCTAATGCAGGGAATGGCGAATATGTATCTTCGCCCTTGGTAAGGGTAATGAATATAAGGTTGTAGTGAAGATGATTGTTGTTCTTTCTACTACCAGACATCTCAAATTCTAGCCGAAACTCTAACTACTGCCAGACATCCCAACTACCATCCGACACCCTGACTACTGCCAGACATCCCAACCACCATCCGACATCCCAACTACTGCCAGACATCCCAACTACCATCCGACACCATAAGTACTAACTACTATGCGACACCCCAACTACCGTAAGACACCATACTATTTAATGTCAGACACTCCAGATTATGCCACTCCACTCTATATCCTGCTAAATACCATCCCAGTTAATGCCAGACACCGCACCTACCACCACACACCCCAACTGCTACCAGTCATCTCTCCATTTACTGCCAAACACCATCCCAACACTGTCATACACCCCCAGCAACTACCCATTACCCCAACTACTCCCAGACACCACCCTAGTTAATGTCAGACATCCTAACTGATGCCACTCACCCTACGATTTACTGCTAGATACCATCCCAGTCACTGCCATACCTCCCAGGTACTACCCATTATCCTAACTACTGCCAGACATCCTAACTACTGCCAGTCACCTTCCCATGTACTACCTAACACTCCTACTAGTGACGCTTACAACCCCCAGTCACTGCCAGATACCCCAGCCACAACCCGACGCAAACAAAACCGCCACACACCACCCCTGTTACTGCCGTGCATCTCAACTACTGCTAGTCACCCTAATTGATTCCTGACATCTCAACTAATGCCAGTCATCCTTGCTTCCAAGATCCTCACTCATCGACTCCGGCAATTTTTGGTCAAAGGCCATCCATTTCTTGCATCTGTTTATGGAACACAAACCTTCAGACATTTAAGAATAAAATCCTATCGAACATTTATGAATATAAAAAGGTTATTATATCTCCTTATAACTCTCCTAGCTTGCTTGTGCATCGCGGAGTGCTCGACATCCAACGCTTTCTGGTCAAATAACGCCAACGAGCTCTCCTCAGAAGAACGCTCGCTTCTTGATTGGCATAAGTCCATCACAGACGACCACAGTCCACTTCCTAGAGCCGGTGTCTCTTCCGACACCAGCGAGTCTCCAGTGCACGACACCGTTCAGACTCTGCCAGATCCTTCACCCGCCGACTCTACTGAACAGGACTCGATATCCCTCAGTGAAGAAAATGCAAGACTGCGGGAACAGAATGAAAAACTTATCAAGGAGAAGGCCATGGCGGAAGATCAACTTTATCAAGAAAAGATGAAGAACAAGGTATTGCTCCAAGAAATGGAAGAGTTAGATTCCGTACGTCAAGAGAATGAGAAAATGATCAACAAATATATTGCAATACAGCAACAAGGAGAAGAGAGAAATCGTCGACAGTTTAACTCTCTTCGCCAAGATATTGTTGAGCTTGGGAGATATATCGTTCGAAAGGAAGAGAGGGAACGAAAGGAATCGAAGTTCCATCAAGAAGATGGTAAGAACCTTGAAGAAAAAGCACTTGAAGAGGAGCTCCGTCTAGTGAAGGATGAGAATCAGCGTCTTCGTCAGACAATAGAAACTATTGACTCCCTTCGTCAGGAGAACGATGAGATGCTAACGTCTTATATTGCGCGTCAGAAAGAGGACAAGGAAAGGAATCGCCAAGAACTTGATTCCCTTCGCGAAGAGATCAAGGCACTTGGTACGGTAATCTCTAACAGGAAAGGGAATATTCGTACCGGTTAATTGCCTTGAGTTGGTATTTCTTGGCGAGGTGACCTGCCCCACCTGGACTTCGATTGAATTGGCTTGATCTGTCTATTTTCATTCTTATTTTCAATAACTTTTGATTGAAGCAAGTAATACTTTTGAAACTGTTTTACCCTCACCTGACGAGGTCATATGCACTGGTGTGTCTGTATTTAGTTCATTATCTATGCACTCAGAAAGGTAAATGCTCATGCAAACGATCGGATTTTCCTGAATTTTCTGTGTCTACCAAGTGACGCGTGCACGCTTACTCACACCCGCCCACCCACACACACAAACACATATATACATAAAAAAAATACATATTCGCCATTCCCTGCATTAGAGAGGTAGCGTCAAGAGGAAGATGACGAGCCTCAGAGGGTAAAACTCCTCACTTGGCCCCCTCCTCTGTTCCTCCTTTTGGTTCAATCTATTGACAGTACGTCGACCCCGGTATACCACACCGTTCCAATTCAACCTATTCCTGGCACGCTTCTCACCTTCCTGCGTATTCAAGTAATCTTTTTCACTCCATCCTCTTCTTCAATCTTTATTCACTCATTCTTTCCATATGTCCAAACCATTTCAACACACCTTCTGCTCTCTCAACCACACTCTTTTTATTACCACATATCTATCTTATTCTTTCATTATTTACTAGATCAAACCACCTCACACCACATATTGACCCAAAACATTTTATTTGCAACACATCCACCCTCCTCCGTACAACGCTACCTATAGCCCATGATATATATATATATATATATATATATATATATATATATATATATATATATATATATATATATATATATATATAAAGAACCTTCACTTCACCGTGAAGATATATGCGCCGTTTCTTATTTTCTCTTTCCAGTATGATGTCTTACGGTAGTCGGGGTGTCGCATATACATACCTATATATCTCAACGTATACATATACACACACAGACTTATACATATATACACATGTGCATAATTCATACTGTCTGCCCTTATTCATTCCCGTCTCCACATCTACCCTCCTCCACACAACTCTATCTATAGCCCACGCCTCGCAACCGTATAACATTGTTGGAACCACTGTTCCTTCAAACATACCCATTCCTGCTTTCCAAGATATCGTTCTCGACTTCCACACATTTGGTAGGTTTTCTGTATATGCTAAACTTAAACTTGTTTCCTTGCCTATGGATCATGCAATCTAAAGATGGTAGCATGCTCATATATCCATTATTACTCATCTCAACATGACAATTAAATTATCATTATTTCAATCTATGTTCCTTAGGGCATTACGTATTTGCAGTCCAGAGTTTTTTGATGATGAGTTTGAGAAGATATATTCTAATGGATCCAAGTTAAAGTACGCTAGATTTTTCATCGATAAATCCCTTAAGTCAGCAAAAAAATCATTTTAAAAAGTTGAGCCCCAACCTCCCATTGACACCAAGGATCTTCTAGTTCTCCCTTTTGATAATAATTTCACTTTACTTCCCATGTTGCTTAAATCCTTTAATGTAAATGTTGCCTTCAGCAACAATAAAATCTATAAAGAATATCTTAATCAGGAATTCACCAGAAAATTCTCTTGGATGCATCTATAAAGTGCCATGTAGAAATTGTGATAAATTCTATGTTGGGCAGATTGGTAAGGATCTTTCTGTTAGGCTTAAACAACATAGATATAGTATAAGAACGGGACAAGAATCAAATGCCTTGTTTAATCACGTTAAAAACTATGATCATTGTACTGACTGGGGTAATACCATCTCTGTTAGATTGGTAAGGATCTTTCTGTTAGGCTTAAACAACATAGATATAGTATAAGAACGGGACAAGAATCAAATGCCTTGTTTAATCACGTTAAAAACTATGATCATTGTACTGACTGGGGTAATACCATCTCTGTTATTAACTCTAACTCTATTACCACGAGAAATATCACTGAATCTTCTATTACTAAATACACAAAGAATTATAATAATATTAGTGATGGTCTATACAAATTAGATAACTTTATTGTTGATAAAATTTGTAAAATGATAAGTTTATGAACGCTCGTTGTATGTCTTGGACAATCGCATGTTTACCAAATGGTGTCCTAGCTTCGTCTCATCGATGTGTGTCAGCTGACTTATATTTCTCTCTTGTGTCTCCCCTGATGATGTGATTATTTCACGAAAGTGCACTTGGTAACATATCGCGTTTCATTTTCCCCGTGGATTCATAGGAATATCTAAATCGCGCGCAAAATTGATCCTTTCCAATATATATATATATATATATATATATATATATATATATATATATATATATATATATATATATATATATATATATATATATTCCTATGAGTCCGCGGGGAGGGTGAAACGTAATGGGTTCCCGGGTGCGCTTTAGTGTGATGCTCACATCATCAGGGGAGACGCAGGAGAGAGGTATAAGTCAGTTGATGTGCATCGGGGAGACGGAGCAGGAACGCAATTTGGTAAACATGTTTGCCAAATGGCGTCCTAGATTCGTCTCTTCGATGTATATCAGCTGACTTATATTTCTCTCTTGTCTCTCCCCTGATGATGTGATTATTACAAGAAAGTGCGCTTGGGAACTTATCTTGTTTCATTTTCCCAGTGGACTCATAGGAATATCTTGATCACGCGCAAAATTGTGATCCTTTCCAACATTATATATAAGTGTGTGAAAGAAGAAAGTTAAGAGTAAATGTGAATAAGAGCAAGGTTATTAGGTACAGTAGGGTTGAGGGTCAATTCAATTGGGAGGTGAGTTTGAATGGAGAAAAACTGGAGGAAGTGAAGTGTTTTAGATATCTGGGAGTGGAACTGGCAGCGGATGGAACCATGGAAGCGGAAGTGGATCATAGGGTGGGGGAGGGGGCGAAAATTCTGGGAGCCTTGAAGAATGTGTGGAAGTCGAGAACATTATCTCGGAAAGCAAAAATGGGTATGTTTGAAGGAATAGTGGTTCCAACAATGTTGTATGGTTGCGAGGCGTGGACTATGGATAGAGTTGTGCGCAGGAGGATGGATGTGCTGGAAATGAGATGTTTGAGGACAATGTGTGGTGTGAGGTGGTTTGATCGAGTAAGTAACGTAAGGGTAAGAGAGATGTGTGGAAATAAAAAGAGCGTGGTTGAGAGAGCAGAAGAGGGTGTTTTGAAATGGTTTGGTCACATGGAGAGAATGAGTGAGGAAAGATTGACCAAGAGGATATATGTGTCGGAGGTGGAGGGAACGAGGAGAAGAGGGAGACCAAATTGGAGGTGGAAAGATGGAGTGAAAAAGATTTTGTGTGATCGGGGCCTGAACATGCAGGAGGGTGAAAGGAGGGCAAAGAATAGAGTGAATTGGAGCGATGTGGTATACCGGGGTTGACGTGCTGTCAGTGGATTGAATCAAGGCATGTGTATGGGGGTGGGTTGGGCCATTTCTTTCGTCTGTTTCCTTGCACTACCTCGCAAACGCGGGAGACAGCGACAAAGCAAAAAAAAAAAAAAAAAAAAAAAAATATATATATATATATATATATATATATATATATATATATATATATATATATATATATATATATATATATATCCCGTGGACTCATATATATATATATATATATTTTTTTTTTTTTTTTTTTCAAACTATTCGCCATTTCCCGCGTTAGCGAGGTAGCGTTAAGAACAGAGAACTGGGCCACTGAGGGAATATCCTCACCTGGCCCCCTTCTCTGTTCCTTCTTTTGGAAAAAAAAAAAAAAAAAAAAAAAAAAAAAAAAATTGAGAGGGGAGGATTTCCAGCCCCCCGCTCCCTCCCCTTTTAGTCGCCTTCTACGACACGCAGGGAATACGTGGGAAGTATTCTTTCTCCCCTATCCCCAGGGATATATATATATATATATATATATATATATATATATATATATATATATATATATATATAGCGTTGTACGGAGGAGGGTGGATGCTTTGCAAATGAAATGTTTTGTGACAATATGTGGTGTGAGGTGGTTTGATCTAGTAAATAATGAAAGACATCCTAACTGATGCCACTCACCCTACGATTTGCTGCTAGATACCATCCCAGTCACTGCCATACCTCCCAGGTACTACCCATTATCCTAACTACTGCCAGACATCCTAACTACTGCCAGTCACCTTCCCATGTACTACCTAACACTCCTACTAGTGACACTTGCAACCCCCAGTCACTGCCAGATACCCCAGGTGTCTGACATTAATTAGTATGGTGTATTACAGTAGTCGGGGTGTTGCACAGTAGTTAGGGGTGTCTGGCAGTAATTAAGGTGTCGGATGGTAGTTGGGATATCTGGCAATATCTAGGGTGTCGTATTGTAGTTGGGATGTCAGGCAGTAGTTAGAGCTTCGGTTAGCATTTGAGTTGTCTGGTAGTAGAAAGAACAAAGATCAAGTCTTCTACAACCTTACCTTCATTACCCTTATCATGGGCGAAGTGCACTGCATATATGTTTTTAAACGTGAAATGAAGACAAGTCTCTTAGGGATAAAGATGAGCCACTCGAAAGTTGAAAATATATTTAACAGGACTAAAGAATCTTATCTAAAATATGCTATATATTTCTTCATTATAAGGTCTAACACCCTAAAAATCTTACAAGCAATTCTTTTAATGGATAAAATTTTAATTTAGAGTTACCCCTTAAAAATAAATTTCACTGAACAGAGACAACGGTTTTGATGGTAGACTTATTCATTCCATTCTTAAGTAATTCACTTCTACAATTCTAAATATATATACGTCCCAAATATAGTGTTTCCCCATCCTACCTGATGAGCGCATAACAATTTTCATGTAATTAGCAAACAATCAAATGATCATGCAACTATACAGTGATTCTGTTTAATCGGCATAAAAGATAATCCATTATCTATCTGCCTCTCGCTCCCCTCTCCATCATGTCCAGGGGTTCCCTTGGTGCCATCATCTCTACAATGCAAGTCCTCGGTCCGCTCCTGTGTCGATTACGCAGCCGCCCCTGCCCTCGTCAACATTAGTCTGACTGTTGCCAACCGTCTTAGGTTACTCAGAGGAAGGCTGCTCGTATCCAGGCCCCTCAGTGGACACGATCTACTTCCCTATATACCCAACTTGGTCTTTCCTGCTAACAGAATCGTGTCCAAGAGATTTACTTGAAAACTGGTGTTTCCATTCTACGGGATCCGTGAGGCCACTACGTCCAAGTCAACTTGATTCCTGGTCTTCGAGGCCGATCATTCATCGACCTGACATTGTTGTCAACCCTGCTGTTGGTTCACCTTCCCTATCTCCATGTCTACACCTCGAAGCTTTGGAACTCTCTAACCTCTCACGTCTTTCCCAATAACTATGTCCGAGCACAAAAAATAGAGAAAAAAAAAAAACAGGTTTTTCACTCCCCAAAATTTTCAAACACTTTCCTTGGTCTTCTTTTTCCATGTTATTAATTTCAATATATTTTAATTAAGACCCGACCTTGATGTGGACTTTTGTTCGTGACTGGCGCCTTCAACATGAAAAAAGAAAGTGATTGTAGATCTGCAAGTGATGAGCCAATCACCTAGTTCCCAGCTACCACACAAAGGTCCCGGGTTCGAGTCCTTGCTGTTGGAGGATATTACATGTTCTATGTAAGGTTCTGTAAAATGTTAGCGACTTGTAATATGAACCTGATGGGATGTGAGCGGTCTAGACCCTGTTGCTCATGGATGTGAAACGAAGGGTATTCGATTACTTATAAATGAAGAGTCATTTCTCTATTCCCTATAGCCGAGAGGGCAGCGTTCCCAACTACGACGTAAAAGATCCTAGGTTCGAATCCTGGCTGTTGGAGGGTATTACGTGTTCCATGAAAGTGCGCTTCATGTGCAAAACCACAGACCCCTATCCACATCCAGCGCTCCATAGACCTTTCCTTGGTTTTCTTCTACAATGATTCAGTCATTTGACGGCACTTCGACTCCTGCATTTCACATCGTTCCAATTTGCATTATTCCGTGCACGTCGTTCACCCTCCTGCATGTTCAGACACCAGCCACTCAAAATCTTCTTCACTCTATCCCTTCATCTCCAGTTTGTTCTTCCGCTTCCCCTTTACTTTTACAGCACCAATTCTAAGCTCCTTAACGGAAGATGATGCAGCTTCGCCAAAAGTGACATTCCATTGAAGCAGGCGTAGTCCGGTTCCTGGCTTAACGTCGCTAACACGAGAAATGGCAATCAAGTATTATATAAACATAGGTAGAGAGAGAGAGAGAGAGAGAGAGAGAGAGAGAGAGAGAGAGAGAGAGAGAGAGGACAGGCGACAGGAATAAAGCTAAAATGGTTTACCATAGAATAGAGGACATACTACCGTGGGAGTTTTACGGGAAAGTGCGATTGGAAATAGTAACCGCATCAGCATTTGGATACTCTACAGTATGACACACAGGTAAAATCAAAGAGGATTTGTATCAGAAACATGTTTATCTTCCCTAAAGAGGATCCTGTCCGGATAATTGGTCCTAGAATTTGCTTATAAAGGTGTTAATAGTCTCCAAATTGGTTATCTATTTCGAAGTTCTAGAACTCGATAGTTGATAAAGCTTTTGCCCACGTGAACATTATATCTTCCTTCTAATTTAACACTGAAGACGAGAAGGAAGAAGAAAAAGAAGCCGGGCTATAAAGATTAATAATGTTAATACCAAGGTGAGAAATGTATACGGGAAATCAAACCATACCCTTCAAGCTGTGACACACTGTTTGATCAGCGAGTGTAAGATATGGCGAGGAACATTTGGTATGAGTATTAGTAAGAAACAAGTCGAGTGGGTAAGTAAATTCATTTAAAATTTCTTGGCCACATTTGCTCGACAGAGAACGAACAAATGACCGCCATCATCCTAGCCTGTCTTCACCGCCTCCATCTAGACTACCATCACCATGAGTCTCCCCTCCACCATAATCTACATATCGTCTGTCTCACCAGCAGCCCATCACCAGCGAATCCTCCTCCGTCATCCCGGTGCTCCAGTTTTCTTCCTCCTTTTCACTGTGCCGGCATTGCTCTGCACCTCCTCTCAGCCGAGGTCTCAGTCCCTGTTCCTGCCATCTACTTCTTCCTGGCCCTGCAGTAGAGGCCGATGAAGCCGAGGATGTGGAAGCTGAAGTACAGGACGGCCATGAGAGACAGGTCAAAGGGCAGATGCCAGTCACTGAAGGAGTACCTGGAGATGACTTCTTCACCCGTAGTGACACAAGGCACTCCTGGGGGCGTGTCGCACGCTGCAGGCGAGACACGTAACACGTTAGAGGTCATGGTATATGTCAAGAAGCCACGAGATCTTAACTTTAGGTGAAAGGTCGTCAGGGACAGAAGATCACGAGTTAAACACTGGAGGTCAAATGTCGTAGCTAACACGTTGGATGACTTTCAAAAGGTCAAAGGTTCAATGATCACAGATGAAGAGTGAAGGTTATGGGAACCGAATTGATGAATAACAGGTGTAGAAATCACACGTTATATGACCGAGATAAAGTCACACACACACACACACACACACACACACACACACACACACACACACACAGTACCTCACGGGCCAAGAAAAAGAAAATACGTGAGATTAGATAAAAGATAAAGGGTCAGGAATCAGAGGGCTGAGGTCAACAGTCAACACGAGCAGGGCTTCAGGCTTCGATCAGACTGACAAGGCGCAGGTTGACTTGCACAGGTCAAACCAGAAGCTGGAGGCGAGGTGTAACCCAGAGTTTCTGACGACGGTCAAAAGTTTAACAAGGAAACGAGCCAAAATACAGAGGTCACATGACGAAGAATAAAGGTTATGGGTCAAAGAACAAAGGTCACCTAACAAAGAATAAAGTTCGTGGATCAAGGAACAAAGGTCACATATTAAAGAACAAAGGTCACCAATCAAAGAAAGTTCGTGGGTCAAAGAACAAAGGTCACTCATATAACAAAGGTCACCTAACAAAGAACAAAGTTCGTGGGTCAAAGAACAAAGGTCACATACAAGAGAACAAAGGTCACCTAACAAAGAACAAAGGTCGTGTGTCACAGAACAAAGTTCAAAGGGCATAGGTGAACGGACAGAGGCCACAGGTCAAAGTTCAAAGGTAAAAGCTTGGATTCACAAGTTACAGCAATTCCAACATCAAAGATAAGTTATCGGAATCTCATTCACAACACAGAGGTCAGAATTCAGAAAATCACTGTACAGAAATTAAAAGTTCAGGGGTCAACAGACCAATTCCGAGATAAGGGAGCAATAGTCTCTGGTCAAAGGTCACAGATGAACGACAGACAAACGCACTGGGGGTTGAAACACGCGTTGATGAAAGGTTAGAATGAGAGAGAGAGAGAGAGAGAGAGAGAGAGAGAGAGAGAGAGAGAGAGAGAGAGAGAGAGAGAGAGAGAGAGAGAGAGAGAGAGGTGCGTGTGAGTAGCAAAGAAGCACAGAACAAAAAAGGTATCGAAAAGAAAAGATAAGAAAGAAGTAAAGAAAACACATCCCATATAGATTATGGAATGTTGTGAATATAACCGCGAAAAGAGAGAAGAAAATAATACTTCAAGATAGCGCATTCAACAAACGACTGAAAGAAACGCGGAAAAAGAAATATAGAAAATCGTGTAAATGTAAAGACACGCGACAAATAAGGTGGACTAGAGACTGCGGATGAAGGATGAAGACGAGGAAACTATGATAAGTACAAGGAAACACGCACTCGACCTGAAACACGACAGACAGACATTAAATCAACATTAAACGACACACGAGGAGACAGGCAGGCAACTGTCATGCAAAACGAAATAAACAAAAAAGAAAACAGAGATTGAATGAAATGGGCGAGTAACGAAGACAAGGTAGAAAACTGAGACGAAATTTATTCCTTCCACTGAGAGCAAACTTATTCCTTTCATACAGTAGTAATGAGGTTAGGCTATGAGCAGTCAGTCGAGTTAGTCAAGCAATCGATCAGCCGTAGCCAGAAAAGAGTGAAGCTGAGACTCTTCCATAATAACAGGCGGCTCGTTGGTGACAGATCTACGAGGTAAACACTTGGTGGGGATTTCGAAAGGTAACAGAACAGTCCACGTTTACCTCGGTTTCGCGAGACGGAAGCTGCTGCAGTCAGAATAAGATGATGAGGCTCTCGAAAGCAAAATCAAATAACAAGAATGAAGAATCTCATCAGAATATCCAAATCCTTGACCATAACATATATTTCCTCTCTCTCTCTCTCTCTCTCTCTCTCTCTCTCTCTCTCTCTCTCTCTCTCTCTCTCTCTCTCTCTCTCTCTAAAAATCCTGCAAGCAATTCACGAACAAACTCTTTTAATTTAGTTATTCATTAAAACTGATGCCTATTCTGGACAATAATTAAGCAATTGCACAGTAATTTCTTGCTTAAGTTTAATGAGGCATCGGTCAATCGGCGTAAAAGATAATCCATTATTTTATCAGTTCAATCAAGTATTTGACTTGATCAATCGATTTTACTGAACATGTGAAATTCAAAGTGAAATCTAATCAGATAGCCAGTTACTCACTAAACATGTAAGACAAACTAATTAAACATAACTGTTTCTTTTCCTACACCTCGAAGCTTTGGAACTCTTTAACCTCTCATGTCTTTCAATTGAGACCCGGCTTTGATGTGGACTTTAATCCGTGACTGGAGCCTTCAAAGCAAAAAAGATAGACTGTAGATCAAGCAAAAGATAAGCTGATCAACCAGTAAACTAAGCAGTGAATCAACCAAAGAAATGACAAACCAATCAAGCATTCAGACACATGATGGACCAAGCTAATACATGCTGTTCAATTAATCCAATAAGGATGCCATAAGACATTCTTATATTCAGGTCAAGAAATGCATTTAGTAAGAAATAAGCAGAGTATATCTTTCCATACGGCATTTACATTAACTTCTATTCAATCAACTCTTGATCACTCGACCAAGGGCTTCATCAAACAAATCCTTCGTCAACCAAACCAACAGACACCTGGTCAATCACTCGATTCACGAATGATTGAAGTAACCCATTCAAGTTACTTTTAACCAACCAATCAACCGATGCGCCAAGTAATCCACCACACAAATGACCGAACCAATCAACAACCATCAAACAGTCAACAAAATCTACAACTTCTTCGTCAATCGACTTCACTCAGACAATCAACCATAGCAACCACTAATCATCCGTGAACCAATCAACCAAATCTACGTCCATTCAACCCAGTCAATCATGATTCACACTGGTGTACTCAGTCTACTCCAAGTGTCATCCAAGTCAATCCAATCAACTCTCAGCTAAGCAGACAAGACTCATCCAATCAAGGTCCATCCAGGTTCGGTCATCCAATCCACCCAGACTGACTTCACTCGACCTACCTGGGATGACCCCGGTCTACCCAGGGTGATCCCCAGTCCACCCAGTGTGACCCCCAGTCCACCCAGGGTGACTCCAGTCCACCCAGTGTGACCCCCAGTCCACCCAGGGTGACCCCAGTCCACCCAGTGTGACCCCCAGTCCACCCAGGGTGACTCCAGTCCACCCAGTGTGACCCCCAGTCCACCCAGAGTGACCCCAGTCCACCCAGGGTGACCCCAGTCCACCCAAGGTGACCCCAGTCCACCCAGGGTGACCCCAGTCCACCCAGTGTGACCCCCAGTCCACCCAGGGTGACTCCAGTCCACCCAGGGTGACCCCAGTCGACCCAAGGTGACCCCAGTCCACCCAGGGTGACCCAAGTCCACCCAGGGTGACCCCAGTCCACTCACCAATATTGGTGACGTCCTTCCACTGTGTGATAGTAAGGGCCTCGTTGCTGTACATGAACCACGAGAGATATTTGACCCAGCTGATGTACCATGGCAACGACCTGCAGACAGGGAGAGGCGTTAGGGAGAGTCGGAGAGAGGGAGAGTGAGAGTGGAGAACAACAGGTACATACACATATGAATGAACACTTCAGGAGTGACTTCCACTAAAACAAGTTAGGTCACCGCTGTACAAATTGGGTTAATGATGCACGAGTTTGCCACGGAGGGAGAGGAGCTGTGAGGGAGAGCAGCATCATGAGGTACTCACTGCAGGTTGATGAAGAGGCCGCCAGAGATGAGGAGCATCATGTCAAAGGGGATGAGGAAGACCATGATGAACGGGATGCTGTCGAACATGGCAGAGAACATCGCTCCTGTAAAGGATAGGGTGGCGTTGTCAGGACTCCACATATTCATACTACACAATTTTTTCTCTCTCGAACATATTACTTTACAATCTCGGCGACACCGTTTATCTCCAGTGTTACTTACTTCAGTGGCCACTACTGATACAGGCATCTGTTATCAGAGGTCGATCTGAACGACTGGTTTGCTAAACGTCGACTGGTTTGATCTCATTTCAATTTGCCACAGTATAACGATGCTTTGAGAAATGGTCCATACAGGTGTGATTGTGGAGGCTACTAGTTAGATGTCAATACAATTAGCAAAATGATTATAGTTGTATTAGGAACGTTCGGGATGTAGAAGGCATCTGTGTTTACCCATCGTTCACTCAGATACACCTCCCAAAACAAAGAACACAGAAGAGGGCCAAGTAAGGGATTTTTCCGCTTAGGCTCAGTCCTCTGTTCTTATATATATAAATTTCATAAGAAATTATATCTACTTCACCAAGAAATTACTATATATATATAAATTTCATGAATGTTGTCAATATACAGAGTTTGGAGAAGCTGTAGCATAGCAGAGAATGTTCAACAGATGGCGTCCCTCGGGTGTAGAACTCCCTCCCCGTACCGTACAAATAGGTTATCACAGATCACACATGAAGAACATTGATCACACTCTTGCCACCAGTGATGATAAGATCATCTGTGCTACCACCACACCCTTGCTGTTACTACCATCATTGACACCACCACCACCACCACCACCAACCATCATTGCTCTTACCAGAGTACCATCCCTACCATCGCTATAGCACTACTCCCTCATATAACCCTTACTCCCATTGCCACCATCACCACTAACCACACACTACTACCACAACGAAAAACCACCCTCTTGATACTGCCACGACCTCTACCACCACCTCTACCACTCACATAACCACCACTACAAACCACAGGCTGAGGAGGTGTTGGCCGTGAAGATGATGACGAGCACCGTCATGAAGAAGTGGTAGGCGTGCCTCTGGAGCCCGACGATCCAGTAGCAGATGGTGACGAAGATGATGGGGTCGAGGATGAAGCCCGGTATCTGTGGGGAGACGAGTGGGGGCAGCCCCCACACACGGCCGTGGATAAATGACAGGTCACGTTATGCATCTCATCCTATACTTCATTCACTATGAAGGTAAACAGGAGTAACAGCGGCTGTCCTGTACCAACTGCAGATGGGTTCATTCCAGCCCCGCGAGACTCACCAGGGAGAGCATCTTGGAGATGTAGTAGGTGTCGCATCGGTAGATGCCGTTCTTGTACTCCCTGAGGAAGAGGGGCAGCTCCTGAGGGAAGACGTTGAGGACAGCGTACACGGAGGGGAAGGTGCTCTCGGTGATGAAGATGAACAGGGCTCCCTCGATGTCCTGGATGCCCGCCTGGTTCAGTTTGATGCTCGTGAAGCACATCCCGATCAGGAGCGCCATCAACTGCCGGGTGGTAGCCACCAGTGAGTCAGGTGTTTCAGGGGTTGTGAGTGCGGGGTGTTGATGAGGGTGTTGGGGGGGCCTCGGCTTGGATATCCTATCAAATACTGGCGTTGATGCAACCCGACAGGTGCAGACGGGGCATCCAGAAACCTCAGGTAATGTTGGGAAGTACAACGAAGGTGTTGGGAGAGGGTGTGGGAGGAGAAGGGTACGTAAGGTAAGCTTGATGTTAACACCAGAAGGAGTAAGAGTGCGGTATGTGTCGTGAGGGTGTGTGAGTGGATGAGGGTCTGTCGAAGGATTATGGGTTTTGTAACACGTAAGAGGAACTTTGGGATTCACTGTAACATTGCAAAGTCTCTCTCTCTCTCTCTCTCTCTCTCTCTCTCTCTCTCTCTCTCTCTCTCTCTGAGGAAGATATTACCTTTTGGGTGTTAGGTGGGGTGAGCGACGGTGGCCCAGTGAACCAGCCCTACGGTGGCTGACAAGTTCCCCACCCTTGACCCAAGTTGCTATCCTGCCTCTCAAACACATTGGTTCCTCGCACTCATTCCACATTCACACACTCTGTCTCACACATGACACTAACCAACACATACGTATATCACACGATCATTCATCTCAACTTTAGATTTTAGTACGGTAAGCGCCTAGGAATTTAAGAATACCTTGCCTTTCGTTATTCTCCAAAAGGCAACTAATAATACTCACGATTTTCTGTAATATCCTGATCCCATGGACATCAGGGTTCCTGTAGGAGTCGAGCATAGCACGCCAGGTGAGCCAACACAACTGGATCCCCCAGCCGGGCAGATGCCTGGGAGAACGTGTAAAGAAAACAACAGCTTTAGAAATTAGGGTCGACTTGTTTTCTAGTAGAGATCTGCTCAATTAATTTGTTTCATCTATCAAAATAACTCTAAAACTCATTTTCAATGAGACTTTGAGACCAGTGACACAGAATTATAGATATGACTACGACTACGTCTCAGTAATGTTTCTATGCAACAGATTACGCCACACTTCCCGTCGTTACAAAAGTCATAACTAATTCAATTTCTTCACCACACCGCAACGTACAACACGTAATGATACTTACGGGACGTTCTTCATGATATTCACGATGGATTCCTGCAAGAGGAGGAGAGAAAAGATATTAGCTAAGCGGCCTGTATAATGATGCTACTTGATGCAAACTATGATTACATACGTAACCGTAGAAAAATAATCAGGACAAAAGTTTTACTTAATATCTTAGTTACTCCAATTTGTATTATGAATGAAAACGTTAGATCTCATAAAAGAAAATTTACTTTAAAATGGTAGACTATCAAACAAATGATCAGTACCTTATGACCAAATTTCATGACTCATGTTAACTTTGCTTGATATCTACTTTAGGACTACCACGGACTTCAGATGTAAGAATTAGTCTCAATGATCCATCTATATACATAAAATAGTTTTATTTCTTCTGACTGTCCGTAGTGTCGAGTGGCTTAAGCAAGACACTTGCATTCCATTGAACTGTGTTTCAGTTTGTCAACTTCCACCGGAATCATTCACCAGATATTTTGGTAACTTTCAATCGCTACAAGATTTTCGTTTTCGTTTCTTATATTGTGAACTTGATTTATCATACCAGTTTCTCTAGTTTTCCCTCTAATTCCCTCTATATTACCTTCAACCTTCTTACATTGTTTTCTTCACCTTCGTTTCTCTAACTACAACTTCATTTAGCTTCACTTTCTCTTCCCGTCACCACCCATTTTCCATTTACTTCCTCTTCACCCTTCCTTCCCTTTATGTTCAGTTTCCTCAACCTTCTCGTCCCCTCACCAAACTTGATCAAGTGTGAAGAAGAAAAGTAGAACGAATACAAAGAAGAGAAGCAAAGATATTTTCATCTTTCACATATGACAAGCTTTACGAGGAAAGAAAGAGAAATCTAAACTTTCTTTCTGCTACGGAAGCCTACATTTGGAGAGGAGAGAATGACTTAGGCAACACTGAACAGAACGATCTCCTCACACTCAACAACCAGGAGGGAAGGTATGACAGAGTTTCTCGAGCTGTACAGTTGTAGAACAGTGGAGTAAATTACCAGCAGAAGCTAACAAGGAGAGGACATACCAGAATCTTTAAATCACGTCTAAACAAATACTTTAATAGGATAAGTTCCCTCAAGGAACTGCATCATTAAGATGAAAAATTAAACATAATTCCTCATTTGTAGTTTCAGATTTCCTGCTCCTCCCCTGGGTTCACCACTGAAGCAGCACTAAAGGCACGATTCTAAACTCATAATTTCCTATAAAATGATGTTCTTTTAAGCTTTATCCTGCCAGGAGGAGTAGTGGGTAGGGAGGTGCCCCCACTGCGGTACAACCCTGTATCTGCGACCATTGAGGAGACACTTGGACTACACTATACTCTCTCCTCAAGAACATAGCCACATCCCCCGTCCATCACATCCCCCTTCTCTCTGTCTTCCCCACATACCCACCACCTCTCTCTCTCTCTCTCTCTCTCTCTCTCTCTCTCTCTCTCTCTCTCTCTCTCTCTCTCTCTCTCCAGCTTACCGTGCTTGTGTCAGCAGAAGAGGACGTGTAGACTGCCATGTCCAGGGAGGCGTTCTGTTAATGGGAGGAATCAGCGTTATTAGCACACACACACACACACACACGCACCACACACACACACACACGCACACACACGCACCACACACACACACACACACACGCACCACACACACACACACACACGCACACACACGCACCACACACACACACACACACGCACCACACACACACACACACACACACACACACACAAACAGCGAGTCTAAAGCAACAAGGAAGCAGACAGTCACACAGAAAACCACAGAGCTCAGTGCACAGATGAAAGCGCAGACAGACGACCAGACACGAGCAGAGACAGACAGACAGACAGACAAGGGACCAGATGCGTTAGAGTGCGAAAGTATATCAGCAAATTTATCAGCAAGTATATCAGCAAGTTTAAAATATAGGAAAACATATATTTGCAAATGTAGTGTGTGTGTGTGTGTATGGTGCGCGCGCGCGCGCGTGTGTGTGTGTGTGTGTGTGTGGTGCGTGTGTGTGTGTGTGTGTGTGTGTGTGTGTGTTAGTGTGTGTGTGGTGCGTGTGTGTGTGTCTGTGTGGTGTGTGTGTGTGTGTGTGTGTGTCTGTGTGGTGCGTGTGTGTGTGTCTGTGTGATGTGTGTGTGTGTGTGGTGTGTGTGTGTGGTGTGTGTGCGGTGCGTGTGTGAGTGTGTGAGGTGCGCGCGCGTGTGTGTGTGTGTGTGGTGTGTGTGTGTGGTGCGTGTGTGTGTGTCTGTGTGGTGCGTGTGTGTGTGTCTGTGTGGTGTGTGTGTGTGTGTGGTGTGTGTGTGTGGTGTGTGTGCGGTGCGTGTGTGTGTGTGTGAGGTGCGCGCGTGTGTGTGTGTGTGGTGTGTGTGTGTGTGGTGCGCGCGCGTGTGTGTGGTGTGTGTGTGTGGTGTGTGTGTGTGTGCGCGCGCCTGGGTGAACGCTCACAGAGTAATCGTTGTATTGGGTGCACATGTTGTCCTGGTACTGGATGATCAGGTCGATGTCCTTGGCGTAGGCGGATACGGCAAAATTGTCGCAGATCCTCTTGATGCGCTCCCTCGACCGCAGTTCGTGGCCGGGCTGCACCGCCAGCGTGTGGATGTAGAAGTCGGCGGGGTTGAACGTCGAGGGGCATTTATGACCCAACCTGAACCCGAGGAGCATACGTCATCACATGAGAATACATTAAGGCATCACGAAAAGATCTATGTCTCAAGTAAGGAAATACAGATGGAGACAGACTGAAAAAAAAAAATTAACACAGATGTCACATAGATATAACTTTATAGATCTTATTCATCCCAAGCCCCACCAAATTCGGGCAGCGAACTACGTCATCTATGTCATCGACGAACCAAGCCAGTCTCTCTATAACTCATCCTCGCTCACCCGTCCAGGAAATCTAAGGCACCCGAGGACGACCCCATGTAAGCAAGACGTCCTTCAGCCAGGAGCAGCAACTTGTCGAACATGAGGAAGACCTCGGTGGAAGGCTGGTGGATGGTGCAGAGGATGGTCTTGCCGCGCGCCGCCATCTCCTTCATCATACGTACCAGCTTCTTGGCGTTGTACGAGTCCAGACCTGATGTAGGCTCGTCGCAAAACAGCAGCGGGGGATCCGTCAGGATCTGCGGCCAGGTGGGGAGCATTACGTCAGGTGGGAACTTAGTTACGTGGGGACCGCTAGAGAAGCGAATCATACTGAAGCAGGAGAGACTAATACCTGAAATCCCGAGGGCATCATATGAAGCGGAAGCATTGCCATGTGATCATCAAGGTATAAACAGAAAGAGGGGAAGATTGTCAACATTTTAGGTATCGCACGAGCCAAAAAACACTTATGTGGTCTTCAGGAGTCATAGGAATGATGGATCCCTTCATGGCGTGGTGTTCACCCATCATATAAGGTATTAGGAGAATGATCTGATTCCCTATATATTCCTAAGTGCACGAGTCACAAACATTATACCACAGAAAGTCATGCAAGGAACACACTTCTGACTATATGATAAAACTTCACAGTAAGACTTAAGAATAAATAAATATATTATCATGTCATTCACCAATATCATATATGTTTATACTGCGATATTCTGATATCAAGATAATCCCCATCTGTTCCAAGTTAGTGGAGCGACGACCTCCTCAACCCAGGAGGAACACTAAAAGGACACTAAAATGACCCCCACACACTCAGACAACGCCCTCTCAAATCCTACAAATGTGTCAGTTGATCTACTAACACTCGAGGGTTCCTAACTCAGTCACTACCTCTTCATAAGGCTGCCATGGTAAAACAGCCTCTTTACTGTCACATCAACCAGTCCTCGTCAACCTCCAGTGCAGTGAAGGACTGCTAATCTCTGTCTCTCTGCCACACAAGCCATGAGTCTGTATTGTTACCCAGGCGTGCCAACCCTAGGCTTTCTTGTGAGACCAACCTACCAACCACACAGTCTTCCACACGCTCGCCCTCTCCTTACCTCTGTGGCGAAGGCAAGCCTCTTGCGCTCCCCACCGGAGAGGGACTTGTCCATGCCGGGAACTCCTATCCGAGTGTCCTGGACCTTGCCTAGACCCAGCTCCTTCAGCAGCTGCAGGATCCTCGCCTTCCGCTCCGCCGCCCTCGTCCGCTTGTCCATCCGCAGCCGCGCCTGAGGAAGGTGAGTGACGGAGGTGAATTATGCGTATCATTAATGGTCTTTGTACACTGTTTCCACGTGTCTGTGTCACCCATCTTCTCTATACCGTTTCTGTGTCTGTCTTCTGGTCATAAAAATACCATCAATAAAAATCCGAATAATCGATAATGAAACGAAGACAATGTTAAGATTCTGTACAAGAAACTTCCACCGAAATGTATACCAGAAATGTATACCCTCTGTAGCCTCGCTAGGAAGACGAGATCAAAAGTGTTCAGCATAGTTCTGGCCTCGACCATCAGAAAGCTCACGAAGACAAGGAAGCAAGTTACTGCCAGGACGAAGAGAGAGAACCATATGATGAAAGATTAAGACTGAATTATGCTCTCAAGAGGAGCGAAGGAACCCTAAGTATATAGGGACTTTTCATTTAGATACAGAGTTAAAGCCTATATTATTGTATGATTCTTTTATGTAAAGGTTCGTTGGTAAGAATCCTGGTCCTGTATTGTGAAGGCCTTGAGCCATGACCATCAGAATAATTTGATATCTATCTGTTTGTACTCTTCGAGAGACACACGGAGCTGGTAAGGAAAGACGTAGGAGTTTAAAGTCAAAATGGTTTAATAACACTTGAAAGAGAAATGCTTGCGTCTCCCTTCAAGCATAGCAACAGAAAACTGTAGTTACCTGCTGCTGTGTATGTATCATGTATACCATAGAGTCAACTCACTGATGATACAGCATGATTATATTCTCTCTGCAAGTTTCCATTCACTAGATACACGTATCATTCAGCTAGTAACCCCGGGTCACCAGATTAATCCTTTTTTTATATAATTTTTTAGAGGAGAGGAAGAAGAGGTGGAACAGGGAAAGGGAGAGTTAGAAATGGAAGAAAAGATTAACATGTGTCCAGGTGTATGGTGTATTTCGATGTCTGAGGGAGATTGCCTTGTTCATACACCCCCTGGCAGACTCTCTCTCTCTCTCTCTCTCTCGTCTTCGGATCCCTTCACCTCACACACCACAAGATTTATGACGACGAATCACAGCAGATTGAAAATCTAACCAGGTACAACACAGACACAGCAGAACCTGTTGGTAAAAAAGTAATGAACACTTGGGGCCTTGCAGACAGGAACCTTAACTGACCACCAACTTCCGCAGTTACAGGGGAAAATGTCTACCTACGAGCACCAACTACAGAGAGAGAGAGAGAGAGAGAGAGAGAGAGAGAGAGAGAGAGAGAGTTTGGATGTGGGTGTGCGGGGGGAGGGACGAGCCACGACCTACCATGAACGTGAGGTGTTCCATGACGGTGAGGGTGCCTACGAAGAGGTCGTCCTGGTGAACGTAGCCAGAGAGGGTGTTCATACTGCGGTTGGCGCGGTGGCCGTTCACCAGGATGTCGCCGTCCACGATCACCTCGCCAGGCGTCCTGTGCGCCAGGGCGTTCATCAGGGTGGACTTGCCCGCGCCGCTGCGAGGAGGAGGAGGAGGAGGCAGGTGGTCAGGATCGACTGAGGATATGTGGAAAGTTGTCGAGGGGTAAACAGAGATTGACTGACCCAAGTCACAGGTTCATAACTTAGTTACTTACATATCACAAGTGCCACTTATTTGACCCACACGAGTGCCAACAACCTGGCTCTCATAAGTGCCACATACTCAATTCTCATGAGTGCCACCTGCATGATCCTCATTAGTAGCCACCTGCATGAATGTCCCTGAGTGCCACCTACCTGGCTCACATCGGTGCCACCTTACCTGTCTGCCATGAGTGCCATCTACTTAACATCCATGAGTGCCACTTACCTCGCTCCCATCAGTGCCACTAAGCTACCCGGCCTCACTGCCCCGGACACTGTAATAAAGAGGAACTTATCAACATCTTAAAAACATTCTCAGCTGTTCTACATTACTATACTCAAGCAGGAAAAGATATAAACAAGATTTTATACAATAATCATCACTAAGTGTATTCTAGAATTCTACAAACTAAGAAATTTTAGAAGAGTATATTGAGAGAAGTTAGTGGTCTCGTGACACTACACTGATGGTGATAGTATGCCGTCACACTCCACTTAAATCCCTAATGATCTGGTCATGTATCGTAAGTATATACCTGATCTTGCTGACGTAAGAACACAACCGATGTAGAAAAAAAGGTAAACTGAAGATAAGCAATTGTATGATGTATGATTTGTATAAGTACCTTAGGCCATCTTAAATATGACCGAGTGAAAGACGTGCCTGACTGACTAAACTTTCTACCGTATATATTTGGTGATGCGACTGTAGCAAACTGACCACATGACTGTGATGAACCACACTGGCCCACCACACTGCATGACACTCGCTCCTCACACTCTGCATGACACTCGCTCCTCACACTCTGCATGACACTCGCTCCTCACATTCTGCATGACACTCGCTCCTCACACTCTGCATGACACTCGCTCCTCACACTCTGCATGACACTCGCTCCTCACACTCTGCATGACACTCGCTCCCGCTGCATGACAAACTCTTGCTTTAAACACTGCTCCTTTCCCTCCACCCCTGCACCACCCTCTCCACCAGAGTTCCCTCCACCCCTGCACCACCCTCTCCACCAGAGTTCCCTCCACCCCTGCACCACCTCCTCCACCACTGTCCCCTCCACCCCTGCACCACCGCTGCCTCCATCACTCCCTCACCTCTTCCCTCCCACTCCCTCAAATACAGTCCGTCCAAATCACGCTTTTTCCCTATACCAACCTCCCCTTCCATCATGATGCACCCCTTCTTCCATCCCCGTACAAAATTCCGTCATGCTGCATCCCTCACACCATCCATCCATCACCTTTCCATCACACTTTTCCCCTTTCTACGCCCACTTCTCCCCCTTCTCCCCCAGCACATTTCCCTCCATCATCTGTCTTGCCAAGTCCACCCCACCCCACACCTTACGCTGTGCTTCCCTCCACTCTCCTCTCCATTCCCTTTTCATAACCCATTCCTCACCCTCCCTTTTCTCCCTTTACCCTTCTCCCTCCTCTCCCACCCGCCATCCCCTCATTCAACCCTCCCACATACCACTATTAAGGACCCTCTTGAAGGGCTTCTGGGTCCTCCCATACTTGAACAGGGGCTTCTTCTGCGGCACGTACACGCTCAGGTCACGCCAGGTCAGCGTGATGCCTTCTGCTATGGGCTTCCAGGTGCCGTACCTGGAGGCTGGACGCTGGATCAGCTCGACGCCTGACTGTGGGAGAGAGTGGACGTTGGAGTAAGCCACATAACAGGAGAACGGATGGTCTGTATCTGCTGGAAAACAGATACGGTTTCCTAATCTATAAAGGCAGAGACAGAACAGCGAAGCAGAAGTCTCCTCTCTATCCACTTCTCCCTCCGGTACATCGGCCGACTGTAAACGAGCTATGAAGGAACACAATGTGACAGAGATAATATACTGACATGTGAATACCAATGGAAAAGGACGAGTGGAAAACATATCTTGATATAACTGTAGCGGCCAGAAACTATGAGAAAGATTAACTGCTCTTTTCTTAAGGAAAAAAAAAAGAGGTTGAAATACACGCACACTATATCATCATTCTGTTTTACTGTAGCTGCTTAACCTAGTTATAAGTTCATTGACAGTTTTTGTCGAGGCAATATGAATTCGTATTACGTCTTGATAACATCATACTGTTCCATCTGGTCGTCTTGTACCTAAGTACCTGAACAAATCCTAATGTGGTGACCAGAGCTAAACTGTGTATCTTTAAAAAAGGAAGGAGTTCGAGTGGTTTGGGTACATTTGGCGGGGTAGAGTCTCGGTCTGCATTTGTCCAACAACTTTTGCAGTGTTCACTGGGAGGGCAAAAGTATAGGAGAAAGTTGCATCTTGGATCAAGAAGTTGTTTTTCGATTGTGTTAATGTGTAAGGAAGTAGATTCAAGGTTGATGTGGATTAGAAGGAAAGTAGACTAAGAGAGGAGGGTGATTGTTAGTGCTTGTGTACCTGGGAATGATGAAGTGGTGAAGAAATCAGTGCTTTCGAAGAGGAGGTGAGTGGGTTCTTAGGCAGTTTTGATGCAAAGGATCGAATCTTGGTGCTTGGGGATCTGAATGCAGGAATAGGTGGTATGGTAAATGAGAGCAAGAAAGGAGAGGGGGGGACATGGAGTCCCCAGAATAAGTGAAAATGAGGAAGAGCTAGTTAGACTGTGCAATAAGATTGGTGACGGGGATTACTTTGAGTAAAGGTGTGTATAAAACGTGTGTGTGTGCAGGGCCGGGGATTAACTGGATTACTGGAGTATGTGTTAAATGACAGACATGAGAAAGGAGAGGTTGTTGGATGTGAACGTGGTGAAGGGTCATTAGATGGACTGTCTGATTATTTCTTAATGCAATCGAGATTGAAAGTCTGTAGTTGTTCTACCAAAAGAGGAAATGATGTATGTGCGAAAGAAGTGGTGAAAGCGAGTCAGCTTGGAAAAGGGGCTTGTGTGTAGAGACGCAAGATAAATAGAGATGAAGAGTGGCATAAAGTGAGAGCAGTTGAAACAAGAAGGGAACACAAGTGGAAGGTATGTAAGGGTACAGTGCTTACATGTGCAGGAGAAGCGTGTCGCACGCGGAAGGTCCCATCTTAAAAGATAGATTAACGAGACCAAGTGCCAGCGAGTAAATGTTAGAATAGCATTCACGTTCATGGCTAAGGAAGTATTCAGCTAATTGTTCACATTGTTTTCCATTAACTTGAACTTCTTATAAATTTTCCTTTTTGACAAACTGGTTCTTCAGTTTCTCCTAGTTATGCAGGAAGGTTTGGAATCTAAACTTTAGGCTCTTTTCATTAATTCTTACAACGTTTTCATTCCCAAAAAGTAACAGAAAGTTGTCTTTAGAAACAGCCCCATATCGTATACCGCAGGGCTGTCGGAACACAGCTCCTGTTCTTGATCCACGTACATGACTTTCCAGGGCAGAAGTCCAGCTTAGATATAATTTGAAGGTGATGCTAAGGTCAAGGAATGATCAAGATTACACCTGGATCAACTCCAGAGTTCGCCATGCAGAGATGATGAAGTAAACGCAAAGTAATGAAGATGAATCGGTCTCACAGAATGCCCCCGGTATCACGAAATCCTACCTGGTCAAAAATGTACATGAATCTGTGTGCGAGAGAGACTTGGGTCGACACTGTACCCCATCTATCACCAGAAAACCACGTCAGAAAATATTTTAAGTGACTCAAACTGTCATCCAACTAACATTAGATATACACTGACGTACATGGATAAATATATGTTCAGTATGGTGTTTACTGCATACTGGATAACAATACGCTTCTCAAGTCTGGTCACTTTAATCCAAGAAACACAAAGGGCTGACAGAGAAGGTTCACAGGAGAGCTGGTACCTGGAATATGATAGCTGGGTTAGAGGCATAGGTTTGAGGCTATAGACTTGCCTAACAAGGAAAATAGAACTAAGGTAGAGTTGATCACAACCTTCTTGTTTCTGAACCATTTTGACGATGTGGACACTGAAGAGTTGTCTGAAATATACTAAGAAAAAGCAACCTGAGGCCATAGCAAAAGACGATGAGACTTTATAGCAACGATGTTCTAGTGTGGTGTAGCGGTTAGCGTAGCCGACCGTGATGCATTCACCGGCTGCCCAGGGTCAAATGTGTATGGGTTCGAATCCTAGTCACGACAGCTGGTCCACATGTAACCCGGCTTAGGCTAATATATATATATATATATATATATATACTCCTTTCTTATCCACAATGAAATGAAACACGATAAGTTCCCAAATGCACTTTCGCGTAATGACCACATCATCAGGGGAGATAAAAGAAAGAATACAACAGTCAGTTGCTATACAAATAAGAGACGTAGCTAAGACGCCATTTGATATCTATCTATTCGCTAATCATCAACAATCGCCGAGGACACGAACCTTGGCGATGGCAGAGTACACACATAAGCGCGGTGCGACCAACTGTCATATATATAAGCGAGAAGATAAAAAGTTCTACGCCAGAGGGTCCATTACATTCTCTGTCATACAAATTTTGCATCACGACGCCGTAAATGTACAGTGTCCGCAAAAAGATATTGTGCGCCTCATTCAGGAGATCAAGACCGTATGGACTCAAAACATAGACCTACAATACTTTAGAGATGTTGACAATGCCATACCCAGACGTTTGTAGATGGTAATCAAGGCCAAAGAAGAGAAGACACAGTACTAAGATGTTAGCGTGACATTTCCTTTGAAAACGTATGTGAAGGTGGACAGGGATTTTGGCGGACACCGTACAAGTATGGAGGAGCAGGGCAGAGTACTGCAGACCTGTGGTAGGTTAGGTAAGTTACACCATGAAACCAAGGAATCAGGTTTGCTTCGCTGTGCTAAGGTGGCTGAAGCAAGAGACAACAAACTCTTTAAATCCACAGCAAGTGTTGTTGAGCACGACAGCTTCAGCCTCACACAGAGCGGAGTCGCACTCGTGGCCCCTCAACAGAACCGGTTCATCCTTCTGGTTCGTTCACAGTACCGGTCCATCCTCCTTCCTGGTTCATTCAAAACACCGCTTCATCCCTCTGATTCGTTCACAGCACCGGTCCATCCTCCTGGTTCGTTCACAGTACCAGTCCATCCTCCTGGTTCGTCCACAGCGCTGGACCATCCTCCCCTACGAAACCGGTCCATCCTCCAGTCCCAGTTCGGAACGGCCGCATCTCTCCTCAGGGATGTGGGTCACATGATCTGGGACAGCGCTGCAGGTGAGGCGTGGCCGAACATACCGCAGTAAGACCGAGCGAGATAAAGCGAGTCAGGTATTGTAGCGAGACGTGAGGCGTATGAATAGCACACGTCACTCCATCGTAGGAGATGGGAGGCTCTTAAGACGCGGAGGTCTTCTTATGTACCTTTACCTTTCGCCCTGAAAGGACGGCCGCAATCAGAATGTGTCAGATATTATCATCTATTCAAACGGCCGAGTTATGGAGTCGGATCCTCCTTATGATTCATGAAAAAGTATAAACTGTAGGTTCGAATCTCACAGAACTTGAACCTAGTGTCGTTCAGGTGTTTGTTGGCTCCATGAAGCCTCAATTCCTGGGTCCTCACGGACGATCTGTGTCTATATGTATGTTTATATGCATGTCTATATGTATGTTTCTATGCATGTTCTATATGTATGCTGTTGGATTTACGGGTCATCAATAGGTAATCGTTAATGATCCAGAAGCTGCACCATGCGACCAACACACGAACATAGAAAGCATAGGACTTGCTGATGTCCTTGGCTCCATCTTTGATTACATCTATCATGACTTTATAGTGCCGTCGGCTCCGGTCACGGCCGAAAGTCATCCAAGGCCAAGCCATCATTAAGATATAGAAAACGGCAGAGAGAGAGAGAGAGAGAGAGAGAGAGAGAGAGAGAGAGAGAGAGAGAGAGAGAGAGAGAGAGAGAGAGAAATGATGAAACAGACTGAGAGTGAAGGAGTTCAATGTTGAGACATCAGCATATTAATTCGTTTGGTTAGCTACTGCAGAAGTGAAATCGCTGTTCCTTATCAAGGAAGAAAAGCGTATTAGACTGAGCGGAGCCGTGCGAGACAGCACTGTAGGTAGGGAAAGTGGGAGGGGCCGAATCATCCAAAATTACAGAGATGGATCGGCCAGAGAGGAAGCTAGATACGAGGGAGCAAAGATGGAGACGAAAGCCTCAAAAAAAAAAAAGACAGCTTGAAGATCAGACCTCGATGCCACACCCTGTCTGAAGCTCTTGATATAACAAAGGGTTGCAACACAGGATTCCCTGACGAGTCTCAGAAAAGATTAGCAAGGCGGGAGTGAGGTATCATCTGGGGACCTTACTTTACGAAAGCCTGTCTGACGAGAAGTAATGAAAGACATTTCGTGACTATAAGGTGATGGAAGGTTGACAGTGTCAAAAGATATGACGAGTAAAATAGTGGAGATGCAGTGGCAAAAAGAAGGTAGAGAAAAATACAGAAGATACAATTACAAAGAGATTATATTCAGACATGACTTTGCCTCGTCAAAGAAAATTATCTTCATGACGTGATTCAAGAAACGAACATGGCTTCGGTGTCAACACCATGGGATGAGCGAGTGATTTCTAAACAGGTCTTTGGGAAGTCTTTTGGGTAACTGTAGAAACAAACATTGCAAAGAGGGAAAGAAAGAAGAATTTGGTAGATCTGGTAAATTCTGACCAAGTATCTTACCAAATGTTTCTAGCAATGAGTTTTGGGTATGGTAGGCAGAGATAAAGCCAATTTTGAATGTTAGGTTTATGCTGTTCTTAAAATTCTTCCATAACCTTAGATTTTACGCAGATATTTGTATTAGGTATGTGGAGAACCCCCGGCCATCCCTGCATATACGAGAGAGAGAGAGAGAGAGAGAGAGAGAGAGAGAGAGAGAGAGAGAAAGGGGGGGAGCGATGAACACCCGAATCATCTCGTGCACTGCACAACCGAGTAATAATGATAAGACACCATGACTCACTCACCCCGGCGTCATCGGAGTCACAGGTGGATATGAAGGTCGTGGACTCGACGAGGGAGGCTCTCTCGTCCTGGTCTACCTGCAGCTCCCTCACCGACGTGAAGAAGGGCAGACCCATGAGGTTGGGGTTCCCCGTCAGCAGGAACTCCTCCGTCGGAAGAGACCGCCTCCGCACTTCGCCAGCTCCTACTTCATTACCCTGTTCGCTCATGGTGGCGGCGGTGACTTCGAGGGGACGACAGCAATTGAGTGTCCTTATCCAGATCACTAGGATTATCAACACTGACCCTCCAAAACCACTTGCTCGACGCAGGGAAATTTGATTTCCCCCAGCACTCTCACTGGCGCAGGGTTAGGCACCCTCCTTCCTGCGCGAGGGGCATGGACAACCTGGAGGAGGGAGGCGCGTGTGAGGGTCCAGTCCCGAGTGAGGCGAGGTGGACTGGAGGAGGAGGAGCCGCCACCAGCAGCAACAGATCGCTGCGTCACTCCACAAGTCACATGGTGGCCGGCAGTGACTCAGTAAGGTCACGTCCTCCAGTGGGTCGTCAGAGAAAACACAAGATACGCTAGGGTAGCTACTGTCACACACACACACACACACACACACACACACACACACACACACACACACAAATGGAGGGAACATGGCCACCCTGCGTACGCTGGGGCATTTCCTTCAGTTATTGTCTCTGTTTCCGGCATACATATAAAATCTAGATACATTGGCATATAAACACTATGGCCAAAAAGATCTATCTATCTATATATCTACACATTAGTATATATATGTAGAGGAAAGAAGAGATGGGGGCACTCAGGGGAAGACACAGTGAGAGCCGGGAGCCAAGGTCTTACAAGACAGCAGAATCGAGCAGCACAGAGCACGTTCATCCTCCCACCATGTTGTTCCTCACGTTACCCCCAATTTTTGGACATACAACAGCACCTCTCTCTCTCTCTCTCTCTCTCTCTCTCTCTCTCTCTCTCTCTCTCTCTCTCTCTCTCTCTCTCTCTCTCTCTCCTGTATGCAGCCAGGGAGGGAGGTATATAACCGGTACTACCCGCCTGGGTGTTAGGGAGGTTTAGTGACAGCTGCGCATCGAGCCAGCATTTCACTGGCTGTCTAAGTTTTACTCCTTTGGCCCATAAAGTTGTCTTCTTCCACCTCTCACAAACCACTTCAAAACACACAACTTACATGACTCGTTCTTCGTAAGCCTATATATCTTCCAGTGGTGAGAGCTACGCGCAAGCACTGCCTTTGTGCAACATCTCTCCGTAAGGACTGGCGCGAAATAGAGTAAGGAAGAACTCTCTTCTGGTATGGCCGACCAGTACTTACTCCCCCACTTGCACCCATCACCTGCAACACACGTCAAGTTATACGACCAATTCGCTTCACAACGACCCAGTGTCAAAACATCCAGGCAGACCCGCAATACGTCACTTGGGCCAGAGGATCGTCCAGCGCCCTTTCTCTGGGGCCTTAAGCACGGATGACTTAGTAACTAATAGGGAGGATGACGTAAGAACCGTCACCTTAGCCAACCATTGTACGTGTGTTATGTAAGGCAACACCCAGCTGACGCGCCCTGGAACACAACCCATACCTAGAGACTGATGCCACAATGTGATCAGGCCTTCTATCTCCTCCTCATATAAAGACGCTGAAAATGATCAAAGGAAATGAAAGTCAGTCAACAGATCTTGACGGCTCCTCTTCTACCATACAGAGAGCAGAAAGATGGCATATAACGTTTCCGATAACAAGAGTATTCATGACATTACTACAAGAGGCAGAAGTGTCGAATACTGAAGCAGTGCCAGTCTACAAAAAATAATGGAGGTAGAAAATGCGCCTCGTATATCAAAGTAAGTCTTACCTCCGTCAGAAGGAATGGCTTGGAGACAATAAGTTAGCATGAAACTTAAACTTATTGCTATCAAACTGTTATACATAATTATAACTACAAATCACCAAGTGTTCCGTGATAAACAATCATGTTTGTTTACCGAACACAGAATCGTTCTTGTGTCCGACCTCAACCATCTGGATCTAACTCTCCAACTGATAGAAAACGGGTATGTTCGTCACCTCAGTTTCCTCAAGGTTTACCCTGGATGATCCCACAGCACGTCCAACCACTCCGCCTCTTCCTACATCTGGCACAGGCAATGTCTCCCGAGGCCTCTGCCAGCTGCAGGTTGGGTATATACGTAACTGGCCGGATGGCGTACTTCCTCAAGGCTTGAAGGAATGCACCGTCGAGCTGGATCCAATTCTATCTTGCCTACCTAACCTAAACCTTCCGTTCTGCTTAGAAGCAGCCCTTAGCCAAGCCTACCCCTGTTGGCCCATGACTGTCAACACAACTTAATCTAAATCTTTAGAAACTCTCCTTAAATCTAATTTTCATAAACACTTAGAATTTCATTCTCTTCTTTGGGATCACAAGTATTGATTTCGCAGTGCATAGCCTACTGGTAATATCCTCTATATGGAACCAAACTGTGGCCTATCTTTCTCTCTCGAAGGGATTTCAGTAATCTTATGCCCTGGCCCACGACATCTCTGAAGTGCTTAGCACAACACAGATCTCAGCTCACTGTATCTCCCTAATGTGGCTCGTCCACTTCTCTCTTGTTCTCGAAGGAAAAGTTTAGTTTTCAGTCATGGCATGGATGTAGTCGTGGCGGATAGGCTTCAACCTCTCTTCATACAGACAGTTGTGATTCCCTTAGGGTTTCTATCGGCGATGTTCTTTGTCTACATGAACGATCTTTTTTTTTTCGGTCTTTAATCCTGTTCAGACTTACGCCGATGATCCTATCGAACGATAATCATCTCTATTTCCCTCCTCGACTCGATGCTCGTTCTTCTTCTTACACTGAACATATTTCCTCTCTTGATTCGGGCCTCCGCATCGTATTCGAATGGGATTGGATTGGATTATAGAATTTAGGATTATAAGCCAAGCACTGGACCTCCTAAGGCTATACAGCGGTATCCGAATAAGGTAGTATTTACTGGATTAAATTCACCAGTGCAAAAACATCCTTTGTATCACTATATCTTTCTCAAACTCACTCGCGTCCAGATACGATATTTCAAAACTAAATTCAATTCAGCAATAATAAAAGACTCGTTTGAGATGATAATATTCTTCACTCTGTCGTGGAAGCCCCCACAAAGTGAGGATAAAAACAATCTGCTTCCCAAATCTAATGGTCGTATAGATACCATAGATATTTTACTATGGAGTAGCTATTACAACTCTACAAAGATCTTATTTGTCCCACAAGTGAGAATCGCTCTCATATCTACTGCAATTCTTCTCACACTCTTCCTCGAGCCGAACTGGAATTAGAAGTCTTCTTCTACCTTATTAGCTATCTTTTTTCCCCACTTATAACCAAGGTGACCCTACTACCCTTTCTCCTTTAGCCAAGACAGAATCTAAAGTCCTCTGCTTCATATGCCTCCATTATCATCTCCTCTGTGTCCTTCCTGTATCTTCCCTGAATCCTGTATCATTCCTTTGTCACCTCCTCACAACCGTCCCTTTCCCTCCTCCGTGTTGTTGCTTTCCTGTGTGTTCTACAGGTATTATTTTGGCCACTGCTCTCGTCAGCTGCCTTAATGTCTTCTGAGCCTTATCATCTGGGCCTGCAGGACGTGGTGACTGGCTGATGCTTCCCGTAACTTCCGTGTGGAGACCAGCCAGACGAGGATTATACGTTATGATTGTGCCTTCTCTTCACATGAAGCAAAGTGGTGGAAAATCTTTCATCTTTCGTTTCTAATCTTTGTATAAACTTCCACCTTTTAGAGGCAGGTGCACAAACACCTGAAGTACTCAAATTAACCCATGTTCCTTTATATATAAGTACTTGTTTACCTTTTGTACAAATATGACTTCGAATGAGGTACACTTTTACCGATGTAATGTCGACCCCTTAAATCAAAGAAAACATGAGATTGAGATATAACCTCAGTTGTTATATTCCAAGACTTGCAAAAAAAAATCTTTCTATAGAGAACCACACAAGAGATTGGGATAATCAATTCACATAGCTTAAGGAGTCGACCATGCGCGTGGACTGGCTTACAAACATTAGACAATGAGTCGAGTTCAACTGAGGGAACATCAGACTGGCTCACTGTGACAAGTGGGGAGCCACGGAGATTAGCCATCGTTTCTAGGATCCTCGACACCGAGACTTTGCCGACGACACGAAATTTAGGAATAAGATTGAAGTATAGAAAGATTCTCTAATGTCTCCAAAGAACTTAGATAAACAGACGCAGATGTCAGAAACCTGGGGAAGTAATTCTACTTTACAGAAAAGTAATTCATTCTGGTGATACATATCTCAAGCACGGATATGATGCGTCTGCAAACCGCTATCATATATACAAGATAACCTTACGATTATAATCAGTAATGACTCGGTAAAATGCGCAAAACAATGCTTAGTTGTATGTAATAAAGAACACATAACAGTTGGTTTCATAGCCATATACAGGGGTCGACGTGCTATGACTGGGCTGAACCAGGGAAGCAGAGCGGTTTGTGGAGCCCGGGTGTGAATAGAGAGGTGTGATTTCTGTGCCATGCACGTAACAGGTACAGGATGAATACGAGAGAATGAGGCCGCTTCTTCGTCTGTTTCAGGCTCTACCTCTCTTATGTGGGAAATGACTAACATGAAAAAAGCTATATGAATATACATTTTGAAACGAGAGATGCAATACTTACCCAAGCCACACCGGATGTAGAATACGATTTTCTTTTCAGTTCACTTTACTTGATGAATTGGAAACTAAGCTGGATCATCAGACAGGAATAAGAGGAAGGATCCTTCGATGGGTCGAAAATCATCCTAGTGGAAGACAGGAAATAACACATGTCAGCGAAGTCTTCTCAGAATGGGTTGCGGTCATCAATGGCGTTCCGCAGGGTGCGGTCCTAGGCCACTGCTCTTTTTGGATCTTATGTGAAGTGAACGACTTGACAAAATGTTTTGGACTTCTACCTGAACACGGGTGCCAATTATACTAAAGTCACGAGGGAAATTAAAAGCCAAGGAGGATTGCATAAGCTAACACGGGAATCTGGACAAACTTTACAGTTGGTTTGATATGTGATTGATGACATTCAACTCGAGAAAATACAAAGTAGTGACGATGGAACATCGGAAAAAATAGACCCAAGAATATATTCAGGCAGGAACTAAGCTGCAAGAATCCGACTGAATGAAGGACTTCGAGGAATGGTGAGATTTACCCTGAGCTATCGTCAATGTCCGATATTAGGAGGATAGTAGAAACAGACCGTCTGTTGGCAAATGTTAGTGTAACATTCAAGGATATTAAGGAAAAATTAAGCAAGTTATACATATCCCACATAAGGTGAGAACTAAAATATGCCTCGAGTTTGGTCACGTCACTTAAAGAAGCACAAAGAACCAGTAGAGAAGGTCCAGAGGAGGGCAACAAAGGTGGAACTTGGATTAATAGACCCGAGTTACAGGGACTTGAATTTTGTCCACCATGGAGGAGAGAAGAGTGAGGGGTAATTTGATCACAATCTTTAAGATTTAAACCTGCTTGATGAAAAATGAGGGATAGAAAGATCAAAGGCCATGACCAGAACATAAGCAATTATAAGTATATATGTAAAGTAGTACTTTTTGTTAAAAAAGACAAAGTTGTGCTTTTACAATAGAAGAATGGTGGTTGACTGTAATAAACAGAGTTATGTGACTAATAAATGTTGACAACATACAGAAGTTTAAAAAGATACGTAATGATGGGGAAACTGAAGACAGTGGCCCCCACAAGTGTAAAATTCCTCTTTGCACAACAGAAATATATCATTACAATTACACACACACACACACATACGCACCCACACACTCATGCATGCATGAGTAATCCAACCCCGGACGGTACACGTGACTGATAAAACAGGTCACTTGGACACGCTGTAAAAAAAAAAAAAAGAAAGGGAGACAAGAGGTTCTCCCCGCCGCCACACCTTCGTAGATCATCTTCCCCATGGTGCTAGGCTTGAGCAGAAAGTGCTTGTGTCCTGTTCTGTGGGTCACTATGAGCGGGTCAGGTTATGTGAGGGTATCGCTCCAGTGAGAAGCAGGAAGATATCACAGTCGCCCCTTTTGAGTTTGTCCAGTGTCTTGGCTGCGTGTCGTCACAGTTACACGTATCTAGATAACGTTATCATTTATCTACGCCTTACTTAGCTTATCGGTCGCAGTGTTCGTTCGCGTTCATATGGCTTTATATTGATTAAGAAATATTGATATACCATCTGTTTTTCTCAGATTCAAATGACGTTCAGGTGGGCTGTGAAATCTCCTCATTGATTACGTTCGAGGGAAGGACACGTCACAAGATTATCCTCATGATGGGTTACTCATGAAGATCTTACTCACTACGCGTTGTCATGAATGTTACCCACACACTCGCTGGTTAGTACTTACGAGTGGGGTGTGTGTGTGTGGCGGGGAGAGGAGGTGGGGTCAACACAAGCCTGGTCTGATCATGTGAGGAGAATGCGAGCAAGAGCAAGACTCGGTCCTCGCTGTCTTCTTTTCCAGCCAGGAAAATTCGACTCTGTTCAACAGCATTGGGAACGAAGTGGACGAAATACTTGAGTAATCTTGGATAGCTACGTGTTGTGTTACAGGGGTGATGATGTGATGAGAGGGTAATTATTTGCAAACAACACCAATTTTAAATAGCGAAATGTGGTGATGAGACGATGAAAATAGTGTTTAGACAGTGATGTCTGGTGATGATACAGTAACAATGTGATGACGTAGTGACAGTGATGTCTGGTGATGATACAGTGACAATGTGATGACGTAGTGACAGTGATGTCTGGTGATGATACAGTGACAATGTGATGACGTAGTGACAGTGATGTCTGGTGATGATACAGTGACAATGTGATGACGTAGTGACAGTGATGAGGTGACAACATTGCTGGTGTGGTCATGGTTGTGATGATGTGTTGGTATAGTGATGATGCAACGACTTGTAGAAGTCATACTGTGACAATAGTGATGATGCGGTGATCATTTAGCATCACAGGTGATGAAGTGGGCCCGAATCTTTACGTTGGTGTCAGCGATGATGATAATGATGTTGTAGGAATGGTGATGATATGGTGAGGCTCCTGCACCTTAATAGTGATGATGAGGATGTGACAATGTTGCCATTCGTGTTGATACATTGATAGTGATGATGAGTGTCGTGATGTGACGATTATGGTGACGATGATGATATGGTGATAGTGATGATTATGATTTGGTGCCAGTGGTGATAATGATGATGACTCAAGTTGTAATGATGGTGGTAGGGCTACAGGTGATGATGTCGCGTTGATGGTGATGTGATGATAATGGTGATGTGGTGACGATGATAGTGTGGTGTCGGTGTGATAGATATTGTGTGGTGATAGTAATGGTATGGTGAGTGATAGTGATGGTATGGCGAGTGATAGTGATGGTATGGTGAGTGTCAAGGGTTGGTCAGAGTATCATGTAGCGAGTATTATGGCGAGTGATAGTGTGATGATGGTGATCGTGTGGTGATAGTGATGGTGTAGTAAGATCGAGGCCGGTATTAGTGATGGTTTGTTTGATAGTGATATGATGATGGTGAGGTATCAGTGACGATATGGTGACATTGATTATGTGATGACGTGACGCTGACAGTGAGGTGTCAGTAGTGATGATATTAAAGTGATAAGTCTGGGGTCAGAGATGGTGCAGTGACAGTGATAATGTGGTGAGAGCGGTGGTGCAGTGACAGTGATAATGTGGTGAGAGCGGTGGTGCAGTGACAGTGATAATGTGGTGAGAGCGGTGGTGCAGTGACAGTGATAATGTGGTGAGAGCGGTGGTACAGTGACAGTGATAATGTGGTGAGAGCGGTAGTGCAGTGACAGTGATAATGTGGTGAGAGCGGTAGTGCAGTGACAGTGATAATGTGGTGAGAGCGGTGGTGCAGTGACAGTGATAATGTGGTGAGAGCGGTGGTACAGTGACAGTGATAATGTGGTGAGAGCGGTGGTGCAGTGACAGTGATAATGTGGTGAGAGCGGTGGTGCAGTGACAGTGATAATGTGGTGAGAGCGGTAGTGCAGTGACAGTGATAATGTGGTGAGAGCGGTAGTGCAGTGACAGTGATGGCCTGGTGACAGTGATGATGATATGGTGACAGCCATTAATGATAAGTTTCACTTCCTGATAATTGGCAGGAAGAAGTTCCATGAAGGACGCTCTAGGGAAAGTTCCTTAAAGACGTTCCAGGAGCAGAGTTCCCCAAAGACACTCCAGCAGGGGAAGAGTTCCTCAGGGACGCTCCAAGAGGGAACGAGTTCCTCAAGGTCGCCCTAAGAGGGAAAGAGTTCCTCAGGGACGCTCCAAGAGGGAGAGAGTTCCTCAAAGACGCCCTAGGAGGGAAAGAGTTTCTCAAGAACGATCCAAGGAAAGTTCCTCAAAGACGCCCCAGGGAAAGAGTTCCCCAAGGAGGCTCCAGGGAAAGACTTCCTGAAAGACGTTCCAGGAGAAGAGTTCCCTAAGGACACTCCAGGGATAGAGTTCCTCAAGGACGCTACAGGGACAGAGTTCCTCAAGGACGCTCCGGTAGCAGAGTTCCTCCTGGGCAGCAAGCAGAAGCCGCAGGGGGTCAACAAGCAGCAGCGGCGGGAGGGAGCTGTACCTAACAAGAGGCGACAACACCACAGGTCAACATGTCTATGGGTGTGGGAGACAGTACTGACCTCATCACTGGAGGGTAGGTTGCATCCGAGTCTCGTGAGGAAACATCTTCAATGATCCTCTCAGCAGATTTTTGATCGTCCTAGTAAGGCATTCACACACACCCGTTACCTAACTTATCACGACACCTTGCCCTGCCTAGTGATCAAGTGACATCATCCACTCTTTCTAAGCCTGTAGGCAACATATTTCTCAACCATATTACATACGAGTTTGTTGAATGAGAACTGGCCCTCAAGTACGTTGAAATGATCACAGAGATAATGAGACGAATTCAAAAATTCTGCGTTTATCATTATTTTTCTATTAACATTGATAAACAATGTTATAGTTGTTGAAATCATTACTAACGTCGAAGTCTCATACGTGTACGAAAAACAGCACTTTATAGTTCTCAACACTCAAGTCTCCAAGTTCATAGATTCGTTTATCAGCGTCTCTTTCAGTTTCTCCTACGTATACATCATAATCCCTTTACTTATGACCCAACTACAAAATAAATAAGTATCTATCCTCATGTATTGTGGTATAGTTTTTTCCATTGTTTCATCAAGGTATCAGTTCATATCCTTATTTTTATTAGTACCCGTTTCTAGTTTCATTTGTCTTCTACACTTCGTTTCGCTCACTACAACTTATTGTTTTCCTCTTTTCATATAGTTATTCCATCCAAAGTTTCCTCATATTTCACAGCATTTATACGTACTAATAATTTCCTTATTTCACAGCTTTTATTTGCATGGCATACTGTTACCTCCATGTCTTTACGTTTTCCCCATTCTAGGATTACCTTCACAACAGTTACCCCATTTCATAGCGTTTTCATATTTCACAAACAACCCTGTACATTGTGTACAACCTAATCTTGTACAGCCTTGTACAACCATGCACCAATAGCTAACTACCACAACACCCTTGAATCCTCCTCCACAACCCAGTGTCCTGTCCCATCCCTTGAAATGTTTTACAACACGTACTGGCAGCAGTTCCACTATCTGTCCTGAAACAACAATGTCACAACCCCTTCAAAACTCTCCACAACCTTTCAGTGATGTCCACAACAGCCCCTCACAAACTTTCACGGTCTACCATAACGTCCCAGAGACTTGCTACAATCCCTCTATAACCCTCCACACCTACCTTACACTTAGTAAACTCCGAGAGACCATCATAACCTCCCAAAGACTGGCTGTAACCCACTACAACTCTCCACAACTGTTAAACTCCCACACCCTACATAACCTCTCCAAATCAGTGGCTACAACCCCCCAGAGCCCTCCACAACCCACCACAACCACCTCACAGCTGGTCAGTCTGGTATGCAGGGGCGGTGGGATCAGAGTCTTCTGGAGATCGAGGACGGACTTCGAGAAGAAGCTGCTGCTGGTGCTGGCGGTGCTCTCAGCTGCCGTGGTCGCTCTGGTCGTCGCTGTTGCCATCCTCGGAGCCAGAGGTGAGGCGCTGCACCTGACTGTGGCTGGCATGCTGAAGTGACTGACTGTGATAGTTGCTAGTGACTGACTCTGGCAGGTGCCGGTGATTGACTGTGGCAATTGCTTAGGTGACTGACTGTGGTAAGTGCTGGTAACTGACTTTTGACTGACTTTGGCAAGTGCTGGCGATTGAGTGGTGAATGATATTCTCCAATGGTGACTGTCTGGTACACTTAATTACGCAGGAAATACAGATAATGAAAGGCCTATGCAGAGAGCGTCAAGATGGATGAGGTCAGGATGACACAAGGAAAGACACCAAACCATCCATGTCTGCTGACGACAATGAAATAAAGAATGACGGGAAAACAAAAAAAAGTTGGCGAGGTTAAACTCGGTATTCTAGGGGGAAGAATACACATGCCACTTCCCTGTAACATCTTGATACATTCTGCTTCGTTATGCTATTTTACACTACACTCTAGCAATGTTTCTAGTTGTTAAGTGTCTCCCTTTGTTGCTAGAGTGAAAGAAAATGGTATCATTCAACGTACGCAATATATCTTATCATGCTTTTCATTTGATAAGTACACGAACCAAGAGATATTTGTTTAACTTGTGTTCATTGATATTCATGGTCTTTGCATTAACAACATCTGATGCAAGATTAGGTATAGATCAAGAAGAATGACTGTGACAGAACAAATCTGTGGCACCATTGGTGATATGTGTATGTGTTTTGTGCAGCTGACGGTACGTGATTAAGCAAAGATATCTGGCTGAAACGTTCCAGTATCTGTAAGTTTGGTTATATGATACTCTCATCTACATCACCAAATCCACATTTAACATCATTCCTATAAGACAGTTTCTCTTGGGATGACCATCTGACACACCTATGGTTGTTAAGATCAGGCAACACAAAGCCAGCAAACACAGTCACTGACAAAATATGACCACAAGTAAAATATATTAATCTAGCCTCGACTAAGAAGACCTTTGTTAACTTGTCTGATATGATTTTAACCAACATAGCATGTACTTGCATCAAGTTAACATAACCGTATCCAAGCTAGCGTCAACTAACATAGCCACATCTTTGCTAACGTAAACGTAGCCACCTAACCTAAGTTGACATGATATCATCTACCGCTAGACTAGAGTTGACATATGTCTATCCATAACGTTATCTGTGACTTTATCCAACACAGATGCGGCCGGGAACCATAACTGTGACGGCTCAAGCTCAAAATCGCCGGGGTACTGGAGTTACACAGACGAACCCACAGAGGCCAGCAGCCACCACTCCCTCACTTCTCCTGCCGCAGGAGTCGACAGATTCAGCAACCATATGCCATCACCGGCAGACGAAACAAGCTCTCCAGCGAAATCGAGTACACCGGCTCTCCAGTGATATAGAGCACAGAAACAACACACGGCCGGTATTCAAAGAACACCAACACAAATGTAAGAGAACCCAAAGCCCACGCGTGCAGAACACCAAGCCCGTTGTTAATGAAGACAGGTCTTTATCTGAGGAAAGCAGAAACATCATGATCCTAACTAGGCAACAATCTAGTCTCGACGAAAAGATTACCTTAGGAACGCGTCATGATCGCAAGCACCAGCTTTTAGAGACGAAAAGGTCCATCAAAACCAGCGAATTCAATGCTAGCGACAATAAACTATGAAAACATGATTCTCATAATGATACACTATTAGTCTTACAACTCATAGATATCATTCTCACAACTTCAGAACGGTTGAGATACAGCCACGGATCACCTAGACCCACAGATACAGATCAAGAAACCTACACTAGAGGAGAAAATATTGTCAAAGATCCTCATCTTATAGCTGGTAAACAGGACGACATAATCAAGACGAGTGCGTACTGGTAACCTGAGCAGATATGGCCCAGGTCTTAATTATCTTCACTAAATTATCCTAATTACCGTATGTATCGTTTGCTTTTGGTTTAATTCTATATATTATTAAGTTCCTATCAATGCATCCATAACGAATTATGTACATATCATCGTGCATCTTTTCCCTATAACTAATAACCAATGCATAACTAACGTGCATATGAATTACAACACGAATTAATTACCTTACTTATTTCTCATGTTATTCTTATCTTTCCGAGTAATCTTTTGTGTGGCAAATCTCTGTAGACAAATCCTGTCATTTCAACTGCAAGTATCATGTGTAAGCGTTAGTTATATATAATGTTATTCGTATCGTAAGAAATGATAAAACCCACCCAAGTTTGTACAGAGACTTTTTAATATTATCCAACTGCCAACATAAATCATTCCACACCCACTGGCAACAGAGTCAACTATTTGGATTCTATGGATCTTCATGTCATAGCTTAAAAAACTTCCGAGCAGAATTACATTTTCTTGCCAAGATAAACTATTTTTTTTTTTTAGTTTACCAGACCATCCAGTCGTGGGCAAATGAGGCCTCCTGTTGTCTGTATTTTTCATGTAAACTCGTTGAGCTGGCTGTCTGTATTTCGCGTCAGCGTCCATCCTTTTATTTCGTTAATATATATGCAAATGTTTTATGTTATTGTAATTACTGTATTCATCTGTGAGCCCTGTGAGGGACTAGGGAAGGGATTACCTATATCCCTTCATCCCTCTGAGATACTGTGCTTTGTTCTCAATAAACGTATCAAAAAAACATCGAGAATGTTTTCCCCACTACAGCAAAAACACTTGTTCCTACTCGTTTGGGAGAGTTGCATGTAGTGTGTTGGATGAGGCGAGATGTTTGATGCAGTTAAATGCCTCTTCTAACAAGTTTCTTGTGTATATCACTAAAAAGAAGGTAGGTCTCAATGAATTTCTATTTCTGCTTTCATCACCGACCATTCCTTTGGGAATGGGAGAGTTCTTGAGGTATCCAATCTTACCAGTGGAACATTAAGTGCTTCTACCTGGATAAGACGAGTGAGACCTGCAGACATTGCAATACCACTGCGTGAGCAGCCCCTGCGTGAGCACCCACTGCGTAACCACCGGCACAGGGCGGCCCGTGTGCCACTGCAGGTGGCTCTGTGTTTATGTAAGATGTATTGAACTGCTTTCTCCCAGATTAATTGAATTCATGTTGAGCAAACACTAAATATTTTCAACATTTTCTGCTTATGACTAGGCTTTAACTACTGTCTATATGGAAATTAAATCATGTAATAAGTCTAACAATTATCAAAAAATTATAATAGACAATCTGTATTTGTATTTAAAACTCGGTTGTCTTATGGCTTTTGCTATTGTATCCACAACTCATATTTATGAAGTTAAAAACAAGACGCGTGAACGTACGTGTGCAATTTGTAAGACAAACAATACACATTTGAAGTGTAGCACATACTGGGACAAAGAAAATGGAACAAGCTGTTGTTCAGTGTCCGCAGCCGACGGTGGCTGCTTTTCTTAAGGTCATGACCTTGATGATTATGGAGTAATATCAGCTAGTTCTTCACCCATTCCCCACATGACTGATAACCGATGTGATGATACCAGCAGTAGGCTTTGCTTCAAACCTGACTCCCATTAATTATTTTCATTCATTGGTATATACTTCATTAAAAATATTTAAATGTAATTCATAAATCATTTTTCTGTCAACTGTTACATTCACATTTCATATAGTATTTAACAAAAATATGAAATATTATTTTTCTATATTTTCTTTAAAATTTGCTTAATTAGTACATGAATTTACAAATGCTAATAAAGCAACATCAGCGATGAAAAAGATTAATCTATCAATATCAAATAACATGTTCCCTAGAAATGTAACGTATACTAATTGTAATTTACTGTACACAAAAAAATCTATGGAAAGATTCCAATAGATGTATTGATATATATGAAATAAGAATGAGACAGGTACTGTACAAGCTTTCTCCTATTACACAACACAGGTCAATCTTTCCTCACTCATTCTCTCCATGTGTCCAAAACATTTCAAAACACCCTCTTCTGCTCTCTCAACCACGCTCTTTTTATTACCATACATCTCTCTTACCCTTACATTACTTACTCGATCAAACCACCTCACACCACACATTGTCCTCAAACATCTCATTTCCAGCACATCCACCCTCCTGCGCACAACTCTATCCATAGCCCACCCCTCGCAACCATACAACATTGTTGGAACCACTATTCCTTCAAACATACCCATTTTTGCTTTCCGAGATAATGTTCTCGTCTTCCAAACATTCTTCAAGGCTCCCAGAATTTTCGCCCCCTCCCCCACCCTATGATTCACTTCCGCTTCCATGGTTCCATCCGCTGCCAGATCCACTCCCAGATATCTAAAACACTTTACTTCCTCCAGTTTTTCTCCATTCAAATTTACCTCCCAATTGACTTGACCCTCAACCCTACTGTACCTAATAACCTTGCTCTTATTCACATTTATTCTTAACTTTCTTTATTCACACACTTTACCAAACTCAGTCACCAGCTTCTGCAGTTTCTCACATGGATCAGCCACCAGCGCTGTATCATCATCGAACAACAACTGACTCACTTCCCAAGCTCTCTCATCCCCAACAGACTGCATACTTGCCCCTCTTTCCAAAACTCTTGCATTCACCTCCCTAACAACCCCATCCATATACAAATTAAACAACCATGGAGACATCACACACCCTTGCCGCAAACCTACATTCACTGAGAACCAATCACTTTCCTCTCTTCCTACACGTACACATGCCTTACATCCTCGATGAAAACTTTTCGCTGCTTCTAACAACTTGCCTCCCACACCATATATTCTTAATACCTTCCACAGAGCATCTCTATCAACTCTATCATATGCCTTCTCCAGATCCATAAATGCTACATACAAATCCACTTGCTTTTCTAAGTATTTCTCACATACATTCTTCAAAGCAAACACTTGATCCACACATCCTCTACCACTTCTGAAACCACACTGCTCTTCCCCAATCTGATGTTTTGGAAGGAGGTAAATAAAGTGCGTAAGACAAGGGAGCAAATGGGAACTTCAGTGAAGGGGGCTAATGGGGAGGTGTTAACAAGTAGTGGTGATGTGAGAAGGAGATGGAGTGAGTATTTTGAAGGTTTGTTGAGTGTGTTTGATGATAGAGTGGCAGATATAGGGTCTTTTGGTCGAGGTGGTGTGCAAAGTGAGAGGGTTAGGGAAAATGATTCGATAAACAGAGAAGAGGTAGTAAAAGCTTTGCGGAAGATGAAAGCCGGCAAGGCAGCGGGTTTGGATGGTATTGCAGTGGAATTTATTAAAAAAGGGGGTGACTGTATTGTTGACTGGTTGGTAAGGTTATTTAATGTATGTACGATTCATGGTGAGGTGCCTGAGGATTGGCAGAATGCTTGCATAGTGCCATTGTACAAAGGCAAAGGGGATAAAAGTGAGTGCTCAAATTACAGAGGTATAAGTTTGTTGAGTATTCCTGGTAAATTATATGGGAGGGTATTGATTGAGAGGGTGAAGGCATGTACAGAGCATCAGATTGGGGATATATATATATATATATATATATATATATATATATATATATATATATATATATATATATATATATATATATATATATGCGCGAATTCAACGAATCAATAGAATTATATAACTAGTCACATACTTTGTAACACGAATTATACAATATATATCAATAATAATATTTAACATCGAAATTAAAATCTACACAAAAACCATGTAAATTTTTACATAAAAGTCTTTATATACGAAATATATATGTTGCATTTTCTATATTCGTTTTATAGACTCTATAAACCCTTATGGACAAGACTTTTCTGACAAATTTTGGCCGGTAGAATTATGTTCTACCTGTACTCTTAGAAAAGTCATATGTACTTATAAATAAGAATTATCAAACCTGCGCGAGGTATGTGGAATAAGAACATTTCTATGAACGTTTGAAGGATGAAGAAGACAGAAGAAAAGTAAGTTCATGTGAAGACGCGTATTAGATATTACATATTACCTTGGTCTTACAATTTCCCATCAAAAGTGAGTTTAAGAACACATCTCGTAAAAGGGAAAATTGTTTGTTTTTCTCCTTCATTCCATGACCAAAGATGTGCGTTTGTGTATTAACACAAATTTGGTCGCGTATCTCCAACTGCCACTTTTTTCCTTAAGGGAAGAGGAAGTCGTTTTATAAAATCAGGCCATATCTAACCCACAGTTCGTCATTTCTCTGAGGATCAAGCTCCTCTTACTAACAGAATCATCGTCGAGAGAGAGAGAGAGAGAGAGAGAGAGAGAGAGAGAGAGAGAGAGAGAGAGAGAGAGAGAGAGAGAGAGAGAGAGAGAGAGAGAGAGAGAGAGAGAGTTAATGAACTTCGCCTCAGTCGAAGTTGATCATTCGCCCACCAGCTTGTATCTAATGTTTTCAATGCATTGACACCGATGTGGCCTTAATAATCAACTTTCATCATTTTGAATAAGTTTTTTTTTTTTTTTTTTTTATACTTTGTCGCTGTCTCCCGCGTTTGCGAGGTAGCGCAAGGAAACAGACGAAAGAAATGGCCCAACCCCCCCCCCCATACACATGTACATACACACGTCCACACACGCAAATATACATACCTACACAGCTTTCCATGGTTTACCCCAGACGCTTCACATGCCTTGCTTCAATCCACTGACAGCACGTCAACCCCTGTATACCACATGACTCCAATTCACTCTATTTCTTGCCCTCCTTTCACCCTCCTGCATGTTCAGGCCCCGATCACACAAAATCTTTTTCACTCCATCTTTCCACCTCCAATTTGGTCTCCCTCTTCTCCTCGTTCCCTCCACCTCCGACACATATATCCTCTTGGTCAATCTCTCCTCACTCATTCTCTCCATGTGCCCAAACCATTTCAAAACACCCTCTTCTGCTCTCTCAACCACGCTCTTTTTATTTCCACACATCTCTCTTACTCTTACGTTACTTACTCGCTCAAACCACCTCACACCACACATTGTCCTCAAACATCTCATTTCCAGCACATCCATCCTCCTGCGCACATCTCTATCCATAGCCCACGCCTCGCAACCATACAGCATTGTTGGAACCACTATTCCCTCAAACATACCCATTTTTGCTTTCCGAGATAATGTTCTCGACTTCCACACATTTTTCAAGGCTCCCAAAATTTTCGCCCCCTCCCCCACCCTATGATCCACTTCCGCTTCCATGGTTCCATCCGCTGACAGATCCACTCCCAGATATCTAAAACACTTCACTTCCTCCAGTTTTTCTCCATTCAAACTCACCTCCCAATTGACTTGACCCTCACCCCTACTGTACCTAATAACCTTGCTCTTATTCACATTTACTCTCAACTTTCTTCTTCCACACACTTTACCAAACTCAGTCACCAGCTTCTGCAGTTTCTCACATGAATCAGCCACCAGCGCTGTATCATCAGCGAACAACAATTGACTCACTTCCCAAGCTCTCTCATCCCCAACAGACTTCATACTTGCCCCTCTTTCCAGGACTCTTGCATTTACCTCCTTTACAACCCCATCCATAAACAAATTAAACAACCATGGAGACATCACACACCCCTGCCGCAAACCTACATTCACTGAGAACCAATCACTTTCCTCTCTTCCTACACGTACACATGCCTTACATCCTCGATAAAAACTTTTCACTGCTTCTAACAACTTGCCTCCCACACCATATATTCTTAATACCTTCCACAGAGCATCTCTATCAACTCTATCATATGCCTTCTCCAGATCCATAAATGCTACATACAAATCCCTTTGCTTTTCTAAGTATTTCTCACATACATTCTTCAAAGCAAACACCTGATCCACACATAATATTCCTAATCTCTTTTTTATGTTAATGGATGTAATTCTCCTGTATGGCTCCTACAGCACTTGTTTTTTTGCCCTGGAATCACACAAGTAGGTCGTCCCAACACCCTCCTCCATTCTATGTCTTTTCACAAGTAATATGACCAACACATAACATAAGATCTAAGGTCAGGAAGAACGAATGAATTATAATGAATCGTTTTCTCCACTTGAATTTGAAAATTATATTGTATTTTATTATACTTTGTCGCTGTCTCCCGCGTTTGCGAGGTAGCACAAGGAAACAGACGAAAGAATGACCCAACCCACCCACATACACGTGTATAGAAATAAACACCAACACACGCACATACCTATATGTATACATGCATATATGTACACAGACATATACATATATACACATCTACACACTCATACTTGCTGCTCCCATCCATTCCCATCGCCACCTTGCCACACATGAAACGGGATCCTCTCCCCCGCGCGCGAGGTAGCACCAGGAAAAGACAACAAAGGCCACATTCGCTCACACTCACTCTCTGTAAGTCCCAGATTTATGTTCGCCTTTTTAACCCCTACACACACACACACATGGAGATTATAACCTTGAAATATTTGCTTCTCATTCACGTAATGAAAGTTAACATAATTCATTCTGTAGGTTCTGTTTTAAGCAGACAAATAAGACCATCAATTTGTATTAAAATTCATATGCCATGTATGATAGACCAAGGAGTTTTTCTACGCTAGCCTACAAAAGTATGCGTGCGACATCTGTCGTAACCATTTCCCATCTTCATGTCGTTTGTAGGTTTATATATCTCGGAGCATAGCTATCAATTTCATTATCATATCCTGGAATCAGGATTATTCCCAAAACCTACCCGTGAGACACAATTCTGTAACCTCTAACCATACCGTAGCTTGACTTAAATCACTCCTCTCTTGTTTACATCCAATCAAAACCAATTTTCTAACCACTGAAAAAAAAAAGTTAGTTGGTTGGTTATTTGGCTGTACCTATCAACTATCTGGATCATTATTGGTGGTCAACAAGATCAAACTACCAATTGAAAAAAAATCTCTTCACCTTCTTCAGATACTCAAGATCATTTGAAGACCATACGCTCTCTCACTTCATACATGGCCCTTGTCACATGTAAAAAAAAGGGGGAGGGGGGCCCTCAGGATTGCAAGTTAAATGACAAATCTAGTACATGCAAACACGCATATGTAGAAAAAAAAAACCAGAAAAACATGATTTTCTGAAAGCTTTATACTTGACATGACTGTTTGTACTACTATATGACTGATGGTATCTTCCAATAAACACATTACTGGTACGATCTCGTATTACTGACGCAGGACTTTCATTTTACATTAGGCTCCCCACTCACCAGAATATTCACATTTTCTTACACCGATTGTGTAGTTCAACGGTATAATTCTGGTCGTTGGTAGTGAGCAGTTTCTCCTTAAGTAAATTTCATATCTATACTCAAATCTGTCCGTTAATATGAACATAATCTTGTTAGAAATTTTATGAAAATATTCACCACATTTGAAAAATGCTTGCATAGAGTTTGCTTTCTTGTGTCTTTGTAGAATATTAATATTACTGAAAGATTTTTAGTGACATCTTGATTATTCAATCATTGTTTACTCTGTTTTGAATTATTTTTTAAGATCAGCATTATGCTGGTTTCTTTTAAAGATCACCTAAATGACTGCAGTTGGAATAACATATAGCAATATATGACTATCACTTCGTTTTATACGTTTATCACATGTAATCAACACAACTCATGAAATGAAATTATTTGTGATGAAGCAATCACCTACCTTAAACACAACACACACTCTACCTAAGAGCCCTACTGCACTACATTTACATAAAGACCGACCTGTGCCAATAATGGCAACCCAAGCAATACATACACACCCTACCTGTTCCAGTTATGGCACCCTGAGAACACACACACACACACACACACTACCTGTACCAGTAATGGGGCCCTGAGCTCACACAGGCGACCTGTTACAGTTATGGCATTCCTAGAACTGGCTGTCATTGACAAGCCCCTGTGCCAAGCTTACTCTGGGCGAATCTTTACATAGATCAACGCACTAGGGAGCAAGTTTGAATAAGCGTTCGGACCTAATGATCTGTGGCGACCCTTCTCCCTCCCAGTGTTGCTATATTACATGTACCTCGACAAACTCACGTTAAGGACCCGATGATCAAGGAGCGACCTCCCTCCCACACAGCCCTTTATAACACGACTCAAGGATTCTCTCTCCCTAGGTCGCTTTCCCGATTCCCATGGAGTGGTGTCAATCATCAAGGTGCCACACCCTCAGCCTGGCCGAGGATCATGACCCACCTCCGCTGGAGTCACCACAAAGACCCGCTCTTAAGGCGCCGCACCAACTGGCTCTTGTGCAGTCCTTATGCTCACTACAATAACTTGCCAGCCGCCAGGTGGTGTGACTGACGCGTCGACTCTCAAATCTAACACATTAGCATTATTCGCGCCCCGGCTTGAGGTGACCCAGACAGCAAATAGCAGGCCTGATGCCTGCTGGAGCCAGTCAAGCCAGCTGATTTGCTAGACACAGCGAGGTGCAGGCGCGCAAATGGAAACATCTCCCGCCATGAGAGTCCAGCTCATCCCACCCTTTGGCGGAAGCCCCCGTGGGACCTCGTCATCCACAGCGTCGTGTAACTACGGCTCTGTCCTCGCCCTCGCCTGTTTCCTACAGCTCAACCACGAGAAAGCAATTCCTTTCTCTTTTTTTACAATTTCGTAGTGCAGGAGCCAAATTCTGCCCACCCACATCACATCTGTATCCCCTGTTGGCGAATAGCTGGAAAGCAATAAATTAAGTATATATGCTGTGAAATTTACTGTAATGAATTGATTGCTTATTCACATATTTTTTTTTTTTCTTTGCGTGCATGCCCCTCCCAAGAAAAAGAAATCTGGCTACATCAGTGTTTCCCCATGAAGCACATACACTGAACCTCGACAACAGCTTCCTTCCCTACGAACCATGGGATCTCGGCAACAGCTTCCTCTCACCTGCACAACTTGGGGATATCGGCAACACGTCCTCACCATTGTAACCCAACACAGTGAGCTCTGCCCCCTGCCACAATACCACGATGAGAGCAGCCAACGACTCCACTTTCCACCTCAACCCTGCCTCACCACAACATTACTGCACCACAGCCATACCTCGTCTCATCTCTCCTCCTGTAGTATGAGCTCCCACCAGACCTGCATTCTCCGAAAGCTGTCAGTTAAGCATGCTTATGTACCCATGTTTCCGAACCCTATCTTCGTCCACTGCCATGATAGACAGGAGACATGTCGCTCCAGCTTAGTGTCCAAAAGTTAACCATTTTTCCTTTTAAGTATAAATGGAAACTTGAAACTCTATTCTCTAAGTTGTAGTTTATTAAAGGAATAATACATCCCATCATTATGTTACATATTACACCTGGAAGTGTTACTGGCTGTTGTAATTACAATATGCAATGGTACTTTTACGTAAACTTGATACTTAGTGATAATAGCCTTGGCCTCATGTTATTCATCGAGTTACCGCGCTCAGCAACATCCCCGATAGAGGTTTCCTACATATCAAAACCTTGAAAAAAAACACACACACACACAAGCCACCGACATACAATGCATAAAAACCAGGGAAAGGGCCCGCCAACAAGCAAAGGCCCGTGTCGGACCAAGGAGAGGTCCGACGACCGTTTAAACAAACAATATTCAGCTGGGAAAACTAAATCGTTCTATATAGTCCATAAAGGCATTGTCTATTTTTTTTTCTTTAATAGAATAATTCTAATGTGATTATATCAAAGAAAATGATGGATATTAGAAAATATTGGTAATTACTCCGATACATGAATGATTTTGACTTCTCTGTTTAATATCATACATATTAAGTATATATTCTTTTTTTTTACTGCCTAAAGATCTGAACTACAAATTTGATACTTGTTTTTGAGAGGTTCAACGCCTGGGTTGGCCTTGATTAAGTAACAACTACATATATATAAAGGGTAACAATATCAGAACATATTAGTTTCTCCAGTTGTTGAAACAACAGTATGTCATTCTCGGTAAATTTGAACTCAGTACAAACATTTTCTCCACTTTGATATTCAGTTTTGTTTACATAGCTGCGAAATCATTTTACAAATCTTAATATTCAGAGTAAATATTTGCATAAAACATCTCTGAGTTTTAATTTCGATGAAAATTAGATATAGATTACTCAGTGGTTGCAACATTGTTTGAATTGATTTGGGATGTATGATTAAATAACATTTAACACAGCACACATCCACCTAAGAGCTAATTGCACATCTATTAAACTCAGGTCACTATGCCAGTACTGGCAGCCCGAGCACAACCTGTCCTGTGCCAATATTGGCATATGTACAATTGGCCATTGCATTAGCATTTGTCAAAGCGTGTTCTCGGGTGTGCCATTACTGGCACCTGTCGGGCGTGTGCTCGGGGTATCACTATTGGCATATATTGGCCTGTGTGTTGTGTAGTGAACTCTTAAGTGATGTGTAGTGAGTTATACGTTAGTAAATGATCCATCGCAAATTAACTACCATGTTACACTTAACTGAGTGTTCTATAATCTTCATCAGGAGGATTGAGTCACAGATGTTTTATGTAAATACCTACTTGAATCAAGATTTGTGAAAAATTTTATGTAAAAAAATTGAATATTGAAAAGGTAGAGAAAAATTATAGCTATCAATTTAGTATATAGAATATTTTGAGCTATCGAATATCATGAACATAGGACTTCTATCACAAATATCAAATTTACCGAGATAACATGGCACTATAGATTCAACAAATGGAGAAGCTATTGCTATGATATTGTTTCCCTTGAAATCTATGTAGCTATTACTGCAAAAAGGCCAACCCATGCGTTGAACCTCTTAAAAAATAAGTATCAAAGACTTTTAGGCAGTAAATTATCAATTTGGATTTGTTTGATATATATAATAACGTAAAGAAAAATTGATGTCAAATTAATTTATGCAAGTATTTTATTAATTCTCTAATTTACATAGTATTAAGAAAAATTTCTAAGTACTAATACATAAATTTTTTGGTGTTAATAATATAAAAAGACAAGACTAACATTAAATGAATAGAACGATTTAGTTTTCCCTATTGAATAGCAAAGCCAAGACTATTAACACAAAGCACCAAGTTAACGTAAAAGTACCATTGTATATTGTAATTTTGATAGCCAATAACACTTCTTAGTGAAATAAGTAGCATGATGATTGGATATATTATTCTTTCAATAAACTACAACTTAGAGAATAGAGTTTCAAGTTTTCATTTGTACTAAAAAGGAAAAATGGTCAACTTTTGGACACTGTGACTAAGCTGGAGCGTCATATCTTCTCTCGCGTTATTGCAGTGGACAGAGATAGGGTTCGGAAACACGGGTACATGAGCATGCTTAAGTGACAGGTTTCGGAGAATGCAGACCTGGTGGGAGCTCATACATAGCCATGGTGCAGGGGTGTTGTGGTTAGGTAGGGTTGAGTAGGAAAGTGGAGTCGTTTGCTGTTCTCATGGTGGTGCTGTGGTCTTATGGCAGGGCGTAGTGGTGAGGACGCGTTGCCGATATACCCAGGCTGTGCAGGAGAGGAAGCTGTTACCGATACCCACAGGTTGTGCCGGAGAGAGGAAGCTGTTGTCGAGGGGCAGTGTATGTCCTTCATGGGGAATATTCAGACAAGAGCTATTTGCTTGGAACTATCACCGAAATGCTTATCGCACATAGAGAGATTCGAGACACTAAATCTAACATCATTGATATACAGAAGAGTAAAAAGCACACAATTCAAGTCTTTATAGTATTAATAGATATAAAAAGTACGATACGGATATTATTTTGGAATAGCAGCCTATTTGTTCTAAGAAGAAAACTGAAATAATGATATGAAGTTATTTGACTGACAATGGAAAAGGCATCTTTCAGGATACTCCAGTGTCTGGCTGATGGCACTGTGGAGTAGATTATGAAAATCAATGGCTATGGCTCGTCTTGATAAGCAACGGAATGAAAAGTAGGTACTCCCTGACTTTAGAACAACACCTCTCGTAAAACTGTAATATTCAGTTGTGACCAAAGAAGCTTACAGCCGGCCATCAGTGCCTTCATAGAGCGAGGCATCACATTCTCATATGACTGATAATACAGCACAAACTAAGGTAATCTATAAAAAAAAAAGTCAACATATGATCTAGCCTTCATGTTTTCATTTCACTTTTGTTTCAGTTCTTTGTTTTTCATATATCTTTTTTTTTTCTTATAAACGCTAAGGTACCAGTATCTTATCTTGATATATAATAGAGTAATCGGATAATGTGGAGGGTTATGAAGGGGAGGGATGAAATAATGAAGTATGATGATACCCAACAGAATTAAGAAAAGTATTATTACTTGCACGTCAGAGCAGGATTATGTATATGTGCATCCCATCAACAAGCAAATTCCATTGTTTTAATGGACACTTTGTTTTCATAGCCAGTGGTTAGTACCAGGTAAAAAATGTTTCAAGCATAATACTGGGATAATTGAAGTAAACTGTATTTCAAGATGTGTTGATATCTTTATCAAACACAACTGGATACATTTCAAACGGATTTTCTGAAACCTTAATTCCTGGCTGTTTTGTAGTTTTATACTGATGGAATTATTTCTCAAAATTGAGAAACATTTGATAGTATACATATCCTATTTCTCTGAAAAAGGGCAAATGCTAAAGTTGCAGCATTACACCTTGGACCTTGCATGTGTATACTATAATCATGCAAGCTCAAAGCTTTAGCAGCCATTTGAGGACCAGGACACATTAGCTTCCATTCCCCCTGGAAACTCACTTATTTGGTTTGACACCAGATACCACATTGTAACAATAAACCGAATTTAAATAACTACACATATCTGATGTAACAAGACACACACATTTAGAAGAAATGATTTCAGCGGTTCCTCCTCAACCGAGGAAAAATTGTACAGCCAAAAATAAGGTACAGTACACGAGTTTATTCCTTTCTAAACAAGTTTCAGTAAGTGTATGAATTCATTTACAAATCATACATAGCTCTGTAGAATGTGAGCCGGTGCCAGGAATATGCTTTGTCTCGACCATCTAAAGGATGGTCACCTATGAATGTCCTCACAATTGTGCGAGGACAACGGCGAGGGTAATCTTGGATTACTTATATGTATCCCTCCCACTGAAGGCGATGGATGTGGACAAAAGAGGTTCCAAATGATCATTTCCTTAACACTTGGTACAGAGTGGGTTTTATCCCACAATTTCCATTCAATAAAGAGCCCTTCCCTATGCGCGGGGATTAGAAGGGCCTACCAAAAAAAAAAGAAAAAAAATCACTATCACCAGAAAGAGTGTAAGGGATATATTAGTACCATTCTTGTCAAACTGTATGAACTACAAGACGCGCGTCCGCTTTCTTACACATTACCAAAACAAAATGGATTATATAGTTGGTCTGGACCCATACGATCATTCACCGAAACAGTAAAGGTAATTAAAGAATTCAATTAAGAAAAAAAGTCTTGCCTATTACCAACCTGATTGGAATTCACACTCAATACAAAATTTCTACGCGTCTTACCTTACATGACCAATCAGGACTGGTCAGCTTCATTTGTGTAACCAAATCTAGGAATTCACTGACGTCACTTGTCTTGTGGTCCACGAACACCCTCCACAATCTGCTGACAAGGAGTGGATAGAGGTGAACTCGTACGCAACCTTCCGATGAAAATTTCTTCCGAACTATTCGACACCTGCTTCGTCGATTGTATGAAGCTTGAGGTTCTAATATTAAGGCCGACAACACGTCAGACGAAAAATCATTAACATCTGGTGTTACGAAAATTTTAATGCTACATTTATTCTTAAAGGCTCGGCGCATGTAGCCCAAAATGTCGACACATGACTCCTGATAAGCATTTACAAAGTTTTACACTGATAGCCAAGAGTTGCGTGATCATGTGAGGGACGTTCGGTACAATGACAGTCTAAACAGAAAAAGACGAAATCATTATTAGCCTCAGGTAAAATCGCATGTTTATGGATAAACTGAATTGTGTCATTTTTTTTTTTTTTTTTTTTTTTGTCTATCACTCAGAAATTGGGATGCTAACATTTCTAATCAAATCAGCTCCACCAACAGTATAGTAGGACTAGATAGCATTTACATCTAATTTTATTCTCACTAGTTGGGTGCTAGGAATAATTCACAGAACTGATCCATTGATATCAAGTTTAATGAATAACATAAACCAGATTGTTCTGGTCTCCGTCTTGGCAACTTCGATGCAAGGGTGTTGGAACTGAAACGCTTCGGTCTGAACTCTGTTGTTCCGTCTCGACCATGTCTTGAAACCTCTCTGAATCAGGGTGTGTGAGCGGAGAACAACGGTCAAATAATTTGTCGTTACACATCCATAAAATGATCAAGAGGCAGCTTATGTCTACTATGGGCGGAAGGGTATTAAGAAAGAGTACAAGTAAGCATCATTTACCTTAGGGGGGAAAAGAAAGTTTGACAAATTCAAAAATACATTTCTTGGTTGTATAAACAACCCATACTGTAATGATGCAAGTTGAATTAGTGTCTCGCCCCACTCAACATTTGCGTCTTGAACGGCCAGTGTCAGACGTACATTGTAAGCTGTGCTGATTACGTGAACGTATTTCCTGCACTACTACCTCGCTACTAACGTCTTACCGCAGTATTCACACCTACTGGTCACCACACACACCTTTCCTGGAACTTCAAAGAATTTGACGCTAAACGGAGTCTCGCTCATGGTACTTGTAAACGATATTAGTTACCCCCCAATAAACCCAGGACAGTCGGAGTGAGGCTTTGGAAACGCTCCTGTGTGAGGAGGAAGTAAACAACGGTGTTCACTGACTCTCTAGTGACTTAAGAAGAGGGTCCCCTTAAATCACAGTGATCCCTCATCAACCTTGGAATGACTCCCGTGAATGGAACTGTAGCGACATCGTCGCCCCACACTGAAGACGCCTCGACTGGGTGGCAGGTGAGAGCCTGTGACCTCACCTGACCTAATGATCCTCGGAAGAAATGTGATCAGTGGCCCATCTTTCAGCTGCACTGGAGTATTAACCCGTAACACCCACACTCGATGTTCGGCGGTGGCAGATAAGGAAAGCTGCCGCTGTAATCACAGATAATTTGACTATTTCCATGAGAGGTGCTGCTCTTACGTACTTAACCTCAAGTCCAACAGCTTGGAGAGAGAGAGAGAGAGAGAGGTCAAATGCTTGCGAAATTCGGCTTCAACGTCTCTAGTTCTCCTTGGAAAAAGCTACCCCTCCCAGACCTGACGTAACCGCCTCTTAAATACCCGGTTATCACTGCAGACAGGCAGTCAGGCAGCTGACTCGCCCACAGACAACAAGTGTACCACTCCGGTACCTGAACTCTTGGCAATGTGACATCAGGCTCAAGCCTTTCTTAGGTCGTCTCCTCCGTCGGCAGATGTTCCAACGTGGCTCCTGACGTTTCATCTTCTTGACAGGTTTCATTGTGGTGCCTCATCTCCCACGTCCGCCTTAGGCAGGACTCGCATGGGACATCGCCTCCGTCCGTCACGAGCAGCAATTGTAACAAGGGACCTACGGCCATGCCCGCGGCACTCCTGCAACCCTAGCACAACCCCAGGAGCCTCCTGCAACTCTAGCACAACTCCAGGAGCCTCCTGCAACCCTAGCACAACTCCAGGGGCCTCCTGCATCCCTAGCACAACTCCAGGAGCCTCCTGCATCCCTAGCACAACTCCAGGAGCCTCCTGCATCCCTAGCACAACTCCAGGAGCCTCCTGCAACCCTAGCACAACTCCAGGGACCTCCTGCATCCCTAGCACAACTCCAGGAGCCTCCTGCATCCCTAGCACAACTCCAGGAGCCTCCTGCATCCCTAGCACAACTCCAGGGGACTCCTGCATCCCTGGCATAACTCCAGGAGCCTTCTGCTTCGCTAGCACAACTCCAGGAGCCTCCTGTAGCCCTGGCACAACTCCAGGAGCCTCCTGCAGCCCTAGCATAACTTCAGGAGCCTCCTGCTTCCCTAGCACAACTTCAGGAGCCTCCTGCATCCCTAACACAGCTCCAGGAGCCTCCTGCATCCCTGGCATAACTCCAGGAGCCTTCTGCTTCGCTAGCACAACTCCAGGAGCCTCCTGTAGCCCTGGCACAACTCCAGGAGCCTCCTGCAGCCCTAGCATAACTTCAGGAGCCTCCTGCTTCCCTAGCACAACTTCAGGAGCCTCCTGCATCCCTAACACAGCTCCAGGAGCCTCCTGCATTCCTAGCACAACTCCAGGAGCCTCCTGCTTCCCTAGCACAACTCCAGGAGCCTCCTGCATCCCTAGCACAACTCCAAGAGCCTCCTGCAACCCAAGCACTAACCGGCAGCCGCCGCACTCTGCAGGAGCCGCGATGCGTGCCACACTCACCACCTACCGGAGCTCCACGTCGACTCAGCAGCCACGCCCTTCTCCCACGTGCTCCTGCTTCATCTGACACCTCCTACCATCACCAGCAACACAGGACCCCTGCCATGCCTGTCTCATACTACTCAACCTACCTTTACCTCATCATCATGATCCTGCACGTCCAGTAGCCCAGTGCCCTCAGTCACCTCACCTTGTCTATCATCCAATAATACAGTGTTGTTGTTGTTGTTGCTGTTGTTGTTTGACGTGTTGCCGTGCACCTCTCTCCGTTACAACACTCCAGTTACCCAACTCAGAACGTTACGAAACTTTAACCATAAATATATCGACCACAGACTATCCCAGTAGAAAGGAAGGATGTGTGGACGCATTTCTAAAAGATGAGGACGGAAGAAAGAAAATAAAACTAAATACCATCACAAGTATCAGTATTGTCTGTTGACCCCTTCATCGATGGTATGCGAATTATCGGAGCACAGTTACTCACATTCGCTCCTGTGAGGTTGCAGAGAAAGATGAAATTTCGTACCTTTACGTCAGTACGACACATGACAACTGTGGCTGAAATTCTGACGAACTTCAAGTCCTAAAAACAAATACTAGATTACGAGATGATTTGTTTATCACGTAAAATAAAAACATAACAGCTTCACCGGAGCAAACACCAGTAAGTGTATATACAACCATCTCTTTAAACTAAGAAATGTAGATGACGTTTTTGGAGTAAATTTCAAGACGGATATCAACTTAAAAGGCAGTCAAGGAAATTCTCCCATACTTAGATTGATATGATTTATGTCATTTGGATACGGTATTAAGTTTCCTTTTGTAATACCTTCTGTTCACACATAATTTCGTCAGGATAAGCAATGAGACAGACTGAATTACACGAATGTAAAACTCGCTCCCCATAACACACAATCAGCAATCATAGATCTGCATTCGGAGAAATGACCTGAACTACTACACTCTGGATCAAAAACAACCTATCCCTCACTCAAGAACTTCAAGATGGAGTTATGATTATTGTATCAGCAAACTGAACCAGTTGGCTTCGAGTATACAGTGAAATACTTTGCAAATTTCCAGCTGTGACTTGATCCGCAGAGCGCAGCTTCTTTGTTTTGAAACCATGAGCATCTACAAAAAGGTCTCAAAGCTAAGAAGGACTGCAATCCAGATGTTCATAACGTCTAATTTTTACATTAAAGAAAACACATAATCATTTTGGACCGAGTTAGTACCCAGGAGTAGTACGATACCTATCAGGTGTGCAGGTCAAATTGATCCTAACTTTAACATTTGTAAACAGAAAAACACGACCACGGCTTTACTTTTCTCGCACGTTTAAAAATCACCAATATTTTTATCATTTCTGCAACGTAAACATTCCAGCTTGCTCACATCTGATGAACAACTTTCTGTCTGTTAAAAGAATTCCTTCATGTAAACAAAAGTGAATATATTTACCATCTTTACCTCACACCAAATATCGGAAATTATGAAGACGCATCATGTCCTACAAGTTTCAATTGAAATATGACATTGCTCGGTCTGTTGAGGTGCATTTTGTACCTCTGTGTCATAACTGTGCCGTGGAAAAGGACGGAGTGAAGGCCAGAACTAAAAGGGGAGGCTTTCAGGCCAGTCGACCATGTAAGATCTGCATAGCACTATTAAATCCAGTTTAAATGAGTTTCCCCTCCCATGATATCCAGATAATTATAGTTACCCCTAAAAGTTTTCTATAATATTTGCACCAACTCAGCAACAGATGACGTTGTATTCGAAAAAAATATTCGAAAAGTGTAATGGAGTTTCCAGTTGAGCTTCCAAACTGAGTAAATTTTCATCGCGAGGATTGTGCATGGCAGCGGAAGCAGATCTTAGTGTTGACTGTGTTGACAAACATTATTTACGCAATCATACGTGATCAGATGAACTTTTACACGCTGACAAGAGAACAGTAAGAAATCTCCTCTATCAAAGCAGGTATGGAAATAATAATGGAGTAATATAATTAATGAATAATCCGTTAAATTGTTGATTGAAGAAACGGAAAATATAGTTAGGTAGTCAGTGACAAGGATGCTATTATTTCTCTAATCCTCTTAGGTTGTGTGCTGGGACAGTAACAATAATGAGCATTATTTATGGTATGATTTTCCAGAAAGGCAGTGGTAGGGTTAACTGTAAGCGCTCAACACAGGAAAATAATTGAGAACGTGTTATGTGGGTTACATGTGTCTTGTTACGCACGACGTAGAAAGATTGTATGTTTTGGAGTGGTTAGGGTCCATAGAGGATAGAGGTGGGCGGACGAGGGGTTGTCATGTGTGAGTTTGTGTGCAAAAAGATTCCCCGTTCTAAGCCTAGCACAGACCATTGTCAGGGAGAGGCTGTTCTCTGGGTGTGTATACCTTATATCTATACTGTAGGTGAGACATTGCTGGCACAATCCGAATTTTTGTTTCCGAGTGGGTAAAATTACCGTTTCGGACTCCACATAGGAAGTTGAAACCACGTGTTTCCGATATTTTTTTCATTTGTTTTTCACGATTCTGACCTTCACTTCTACCGTAAATCACTGCCTTTTGATATATCTCTCCCTCGATATTCAACAGTAACCATACTAAGCCAAGGGCCTAACGTAACCTGTGCACTCATGTGCTTACTTTGATTAATCTCAAAAGACAGAGATTTAGGGTCATCGTGATCCTCCTCCTCCTCCTCCTTGTCATCCACAAGTCGCACTGGCCGCTTTTTCACCGACTGCGGAGGATGAAGTTACTGGCAGTGATGAAAAACTGGTGTAGAAGCCTCATAGCAATGATAGCCCAGTGTCGCGCCAAGGACTGCGTGAAGTAGAAGGCCTTATGCCAAACCGCTTCACCCACTCCATAATGCCCCTCCACATACGTTCTGTAACCGTGTGTGGATAGTGGAGTTCTGTGGATCAACAGTATTCTCGGAGTGGTTCATCACAAGGTGATCGTATCCGTGGTTCTTCAGGCTGTTGTAGGCTGGCCACTTGTTCACGATAGTTGTCCCTGTCCGTATTAATACTGCTTGATTAAAGGTATCATTGTAGCGTCCTCATATTTCCTCCCCACAAATTGCGATGGTTGATTTCCACAACAAAACCGGGGCCTCCTACTGGCTGTTGATGGCCAAACTAGTGCTTCCGTCACTTCCGTACTGAAATTTCGCCAGTCTCCACTCTCACTGGTTCCAACACTCAACAACCGTATGATGATCCCAGATGTGCACCATCAACAAATGTTCCTTGAAAATATGACACTTGATAAGTACACCTCTTCCTCTCCTTACTCTTATGAATAACCTTTGCCACAAGGTTGCACTTTTCACAGTTCACTTCAGTAGGGAGGACACCATGTTCGTGAAGAAATATCCACGTTTCTCCGTCTTTTTTGATAATATTCAATATTAAATCTTGCGATAGCCCTGAAGTTTTCAGATTACCGCCACTGCACAAGGCCAACAAGATGGAAATTATTTCAGTTCAAGCGTTGGGACGCGGAGGCCTGTATCGAGCTGCGATTGATTGATACAAATTCATATGGATCAGTTAATGCCCAGAGAACAAAATGCATATGGTTAGAGATTTGGTCATGCATATCGCAACCTAGCCTAGCCACCTACGTTCGAACGCACAGGAGCTCTGACGGACGCTCATGTTAACAGTGGACTTGGTGAATATAAAACTATGATTTTCCAACAAAAGTATTGTAATTTCATAGGTAATATAATATTTTCCTGGAGAAGTGGTATAAGAGAAGTCTTTAAATCTCATAAACTACTGAGAAAAGTCTAAATTGCGTAAACTACTGAGAAAAGTGTCTCAAATTGCGTAAACTACTGATTCCGAGACAAATTCCTGGTATTGGCTGGATGTCCTAAACGGTTATATTACCTCCATGTGATTTGTTTTTCGTGCCTGTTATGTGTGTGTACATGGAGAATTTTGTTTTGGGGGGTCCTCGCCAGACCCTTGTGTACGTGGTAAGGTCGACCCCATCTTTAATGTTACTTTGTTGAGGGCTCTTCCAAGTCCTTGTACGAGTGGGAGGGAGATTGTCTGGCATAGGCTGAGTGTGGGTGTGTGTGTGTCTACATACATAGGAGTAAAGACACGGTACACACAAGAGTAAGATGGGGCAACACGAGAGTAATATTTCTCTCATGAAATATAAATAGTAATTGTCCGTGTGAAGATTCGCCAAGATTAAGCTTGGTAAGGGCTCTTGTGAATGACAGCCCATTCTTGGCACAAGTTGAAGACAGGTGTGGCTGCTCAGGGTGCCATTACAGGTACAGGGCAGCCCATGTGTAACTGTAGTACACTAGGTTCGTAGGTGGATGTGTTTGTAGTGTAGGATGTTGAGCAAGGATGAATCCCTGTCACGTGAAGTTTGCTGTCAGTTACGGAGGTACCACAACACAGCCTTAGCTGCTTAAAACATCTTTTATGTTTCTTACTCGTTTGTGAATAATATTTGCTTGATTTTGAATATATTAAGTGGCACATACTTTTAATTGTGCTTTGCGATTGGTGTTTGATCTGGGAAATTTACTTTGTATTATAATGTTTCATAAGAAATTGGTTAGGTTTTCACATTGCTTGTATTATTCATTTTATTTACCAGTATTTCAGGGATGAATGTATTTTTCTTTATCATTTACATATCAATAAGTTCCGTTTCCTAGAATTCTTCTGTTATACTCTGCTTGTAGATAAAAAGAATTGACTCGTAGTTTAAGTTTCTCGAAATATCAAATGAAAAATAATGGTCACCGGTTAATAGCTCTTAGATGGTAAGCTATGTAAAGTGTACCGCTGAATTATAAAGAAACCATCTCGTGCGTCAGGTCGGTTATCTGTAGTTACCCCTATAAGTTCAGGTGCAGGGAGTGAGAGGGGAATTTATGAACATCTATTCTTGATTGTTGATTGGAGGGAAGAGTTTTTTTTTAGATGGGGGAGTTGAAACTAAAAGAGAATTCTTAGGAGTGCGATGAGGAAGAGAAACAGCAAAAGAGAACGAAAGCTGGAGGGTATTAAGTCCTGGGGTTCATTTAAGGTGCTCCGTTTGTCACTCGGGAACATTAAATGATTACGACAACGGTTGATTACTCGAAAGACCACAAATCCAGTCTTAAAGTGGCAGAATGAAAGTAGGGATGAATTGATTATTAAGTTATCAACTGTATTATTCCAAGCACTTTCCCGCGATCTTTTCATTTATGTATTTTAAGTACGAAATATGAACACATTATTTTAAGCAGCTTTTTGACGACTTTGCTGTTTAGGAAAAAGTTTTTGGATGTGACAATCGTAACATAATTATTCATTATTTAGCATTTATAACTATGACTGATTTTGCAATAACAACCAATTCCGCAAATGGAATTGGATATTCAAAAATAAAGAAACATAAACAAACATAGAGTGCGGGAAATTTCTTCTTTATATATTAGAATTATAAGAGTAAATGTATGTCACTAACATGATATGTAAGACTTAACAAGACTGACAATTGAATGTAATTTTTTTGTTGCCATTTTGTTAACAAATATTTTACCTAAAAATAATAAAAATTTCAAATAATTAACTCTATTAACCGTTTAAATCCAGCATTAATAAAAAGAATATATTTTTTTGAATGGGAAACTAATGTAGATTTCGTCATATAAGAACCCATGGGCAAGATGAATATTATATATAAATGATCATAGATTTTAGGTATTTTATGATGGTACATTGGTTGTTTGTCCTTAGGTCTATTAGCAACCAAGATCGTTATGGCCGTTAACGTCCACCAAACGAAAAAATTTTGACACGAGTTCAGGATAATTCTGAGACCCATATAAATTTACTGTGGTGAAGCTAATATAATTGATACAAATTGAACTCTGAAGTTTCTGTAAGAACACATGAAATGTATTTTTAATGGGAAACAAATGTAATGAGATTTCATATTTTGTTGTTCTTCATCTAGGAATTGATAAATCTGTCATTTTTATGTGATGAAGCATCCTAAGAACCCACTGCATTGTAGTTACACACAAGTCACCTTATGCCATAATTGGCGTAGGGTGCTGCTGTCTGTGTCCTGTGTCTAAGTGCACATGTAGCCGTGCACTCCATGACCAGTAGCAGGGAATGTGTTGGCTCTTGAATCTGCCAGTTACACACACCCAAGGTGAAGTCTGTGAAGGGCGACGCTCTCTCTCTCTCCTCGATGGTGCAGCTTGTAGTTTATGGCGCGGTTGTACCAAGACGCCAACAGTGACTGTCTGGTGAGGCAAACGTGTCCTGGCATCAATCAGACCTTTTTTTGAATGAATATCGTGTGTCTGTCTGTCTGTCTGTGAAGATTCGTTAAGAGTAAGTTTGGCATGGACTTGATATCCTCGCAGCCTGATCCATGTATAGCACCATGATCAATGTACAGTGAATGTAGAATGTGAGGAGAGCTTAATGTCAGTGTGAAAACGACTCTTAGTTGTTACTGTGACACTATTACTTAATCCAGACTTAACCGCTGAAGATTCCCACACCTTTCTACCTCAACCTTACCCTTCAGCTGTTTCTCCAGGTTTCTCTCCTTCAGGCAGCAGTTACGTCTCTCATGTCATCTTGTTACAACCACATGCATTCAGACACCCCAGCCTGAGCCTTTAAGTACAAATCCTTCCAAAAGTATATTTTGAACAACAATTCTAATTAAATCTGATTTCAGTGGCGTTCATAGAGATTTACTTTGTCTTAGAGTTATCTTGCCATGGGCCACATGCATAGTTAGAGTGTGTGTTGTCTTAGAATTATCATTAACACTTGAAGAAGGTGTTCAAGATTTTTCGGTTGGTTGATAGGCCTAAAACCCAAACAGCCAACCAACCATTATCTTGAACATGACAAAAATGTTCAAGACTTTTCAGTTGGAGGTCATAACTCGAGGTTTAACGGCCTAAATGACTCTGGCAGTCGATAGGCCTAAGCCTAGCCAACCATCCAGCGGACCATATAAAGACCTTATTTGATGTTAGCTAAGAAGGCAAAGGCGGCTGAGGCCCGGAGACAGGTACCCCTTTTTTTCTACCCACTCCTAGGGGTGGATGAACAGCTGGGTTGACTGGGGACTAACCTCCGCATCCAGGATTCGAACGTTTAGTCGCTGTACTGGTTGGTTAAGGTCCATAAAGCGAGATAGTTTAAGCATAATGAGCTGCTGCTGTAGGTGCATGATTATGGTGAAGAGGTAAAGTAGGATAGGTCGAGTAATACGAGACAGGCTTGGCATGGAGGGGTCCTGTGATGCTGGTGAGGATGCCAGATAAAAGCAGGAGGACGCGGGATACGGGCGTGACTGCCGCTACGAAGTGGAGGTGGGTGTGGCAAGGATGGCGGTTCCTGGAGTGCGCGGCGCGGCGGCCAGTGTGCTGGAGGCTCCTGGAGTTGTGCTCGGGTTGCAGGAGTGACGCGGGCGTGGCCTTAGATCCGTTGTTGCTACAGATGATGCTCGAGACTGGCGGAGGCGATGTCCCACGCGAGTCCTGCCGCAGGTGGACGTCAGAGACGTGGCGCCACAATGAAACCTGCCCATAAAAGATGAAAAAGTTGGGACTGGTACTGAAGCTGCCTGACTGCCTTAGTGCGATGATACCTGGGTAATATATAAGAGTAGGAAGGTCAGGTCAGGTCGAGGCCGAATGCTGCAAGCTGTGCCCTCTCTCCATGCTGGTTGACTGAAAGCGGCTCTTATGATGGAAAGGGTCAGGTCATCTGGAATGACAGCGGCGTCTTTTTGTGATCTACCACTGCCGAACAAGTATGATGGCACGAGTTCATTTTCTGGGGAGATAATTGGGTTAGATGAGGTCACCTGCTGTGACCTGCCACCAAGTAAGAGTCGTCGGAACAGACCTTTGGTTACGCTTTTATTCTAAATGATTTATTAAACAGGGTGTGAGCTGCCCTCGTGTGTGTGTGTGTGTGTGTGTGTGTGTGTGTGTGTGTGTGTGTGTGTGTGTGAAGAAAAGATCAGAAGGATCTTTAGGAGAAATTTTCGCCTGCTTGTTTGTTGGTTAAGGGGAAGAATGAACCATGGGCACCTTATGCTGAAAATAGATTTCCTTGTCGAATATACAGTAACAGGGTAGATGCTGTTTATCAATAATGAAAAAAAAAAAGCTGTGTGTGTGTGTTTTAGAATTCAAGATTCTCAAAGACTAAACTTGACATGTATTTTTGTCCACAGCTCCTCAGTGTGTACCACTGCTGACATAGGTCGTGTTTGAGATTACTGGCTCAGGGTGGTCTAGACCTTATTAGTGTAGTGGATGCGTTTTGTGTAAAATGTACATGGCGGTATAAACCGTTATTTTCATATCGGCTAATTTCGGGATATGTTGGTTTTGTTACGCCAGATATCTTTTAACTATACACTGTTTTACTTGTCTTTATTTTATTGATACAGAACAACTTTATGTACTCAAATAAAAGAACATGTAACTTAACTGCAACGAAAATATCAACATACCCAAGGACGTGTTTCTTATATTCTAAAGCTGAATTTGATAGTTATCCCTGATATCGTACTTCCCACAAAGATGTAGGTACATTTTCTTTGATGTTTTAGGGGTAACTGAGATCATAGATTTTGTCCTTTAAGATCTGAAATGTTGTTAGTAGAAGCAAACATCATTTGTGATTCAAAAGAGACGTGGTAACTCTTGCGTTTGGTGGGGTTTGCAGGCATCAAGGAAACTCTTGTTTTTTTCGTGTTTCATTCAGTGAAAAGTATTAATCGGATGTGGTGTTTGTGTTGGGTGCCGGAAGCACAGAGGGAGCCTGGCTTTCGTGGGGGCCGGGTGGCTTAATAAGCCTAACCCCCTAGGCCCACTGCTTAGGTCCCTCACCACCGTCAGTCCGACCTAGAGCATAGGGCCCGCACCTCCTGAGTTGTACGGAGGTTTGATCTCGACAAGTAGTCTGGAGAGGACTAAATATTCTCCTTTTGTTTACCTTTTTAGCACCACTGCTGATAACTGGACTAGGTTTTAATTCATCATTTTACGACCGGAGTAGGGCTTCAAGGTTCACCATATGACGAAAGGAGCAGGTTAAGTGATCAGAACAGGAGAGGCCGAAGTGCGCAAATTGCCATGAGTTTGGATACGTTTAATACGTTTACGATCTCATTTGTACAATGCCAACAGTTTCCTCAGGTTGTTTTAAGATGCGAAATTATTTTGTAGTTTACTTCGCTGGGTCTTGCGGTAGAACCTCACAGGATTTCATGGCAAGAATTGAATATAAATGAATATTTTATTGTATCTTTTATTTTCATCTGGACATAATCTCTCCATGTTTGCTTGCTTTAGGGCTTGTGGCGAATGAAACACTGATCGTAGACGGCTAAACTCATGATCCTTAAGAGTCTTCTAACGATATCGTTGGCTGTGTCAACTGGGTCGTCGATAATGCCTTCTTCGGAGGATTGTATGACGCATGTCTGCTGGATGACTTGTACTTTCTTGAAATCATCTTGATTGAAAGGAACAGTAACCGACTTATTGGCGATGTCCTTGCTGATGATACACAGCCAAGCCAGGTGTCTCGTTTTAGCTTGTATTTATGTATCTCCTTGCCCGATGATCCCTCTCTTATTTATGTTAAGAAAGGTTAGCATGTGATGGCTTTTTGTCGGAAATCCTGTACTTAGTATGATAATGCCTTTCGGCAATGTGGTGCCCAGCTGGGAGCTCTGCTTTTTTGGAGACACTGAGGATTTAAGGTGTGTGTGTGTGTGTGTGTCTAGGCCTCATCAGCCCTGAGGATGGAAATGCTAATAGCATTGCAGATCTTCGTATCTGTGTCATCTCCGCATGTATCCTGCGACTCCCCGTAGTGCGAAAGACACCAGGGATGCTCAAAATAATTCTACAGCCATACACGAACTCAGTGGCTTGTTGACCTGGTCGTATATTGGGGCTGGGTGTTTGGGCTTGAGATCTAACGGCTGGCGGGGTCAGTGCAGCCAGAGGTGCCATGACTGGCATGGGCTCTTGTCAGTGTGCCAGAGGTGCCATTACTTGCACGGATCGGGTGTGTGTGCTGGGGGTTCCATTACTGGCACAGGTCTGATGTGTGTGCTCGGGGTGCCATTACTGGCACAAGTCTGATGTGTGTGCTCGGGGTGCCATTACTGGTACAAGAAAAATGTGTGTGCTTGGGGTGCCATCAATGGCACTGGCCGTGTGTGTGTGTGTGTGCTCGTTGGGCCATTACTGGCACAGGTCGTGTGTGTGTGTGTGTGTGTGTGTGTGTGTGTGTGTGTGTGTGTATGTGTGCTCAGAGTACCATTATTAGCACAGGGCGGTCTTTGGCTATCAGGTTCCTGGGTGTGTTGTGTAGAATATGATGAATCTCTTCATCCCAGAAGAATAATCAGTTCCCAGAAACCGTATTTTTTATTTGTTTTATTGAAATATGACATAACTAGTGACAGATAATAATTTTTCATCAAAATATCGTATCAACAAAAAGATGAAAAATATTTTGCTTTGTAAATTCAGTTATTGTTGTAACTTATTAGAAACTATATAGATTTTACATAAGAATACCTAACAACGAGGTTCTTGAAAGACTAAGTAGATTTATATAAAGTTGGTATTTGTCATGCACATCAAATTATTATTATCCGAAGTTTTTGTAAAGGTAGAGACAATCTCTATCCCGTTAAATCATTTAATAATCTATACTCGAATAATCTTCGGAGTATAATAATCAGTAATCGAGTAATCTTGGTAACATAATCAATACTCGAGTAATCTTGGTAATATAATCAATAATTGAGTAATCTTGGTAACAATAATCAATACTCGAGTAATCTTAGTATCTCTTCAGGTGGCCATCTATCAGTTGGCTGTAAGGCGTCAACTGATGACCGTTATCTCAAGATATAATTGCAATAGAAAAAAAAATTCAGATGTTTGATAATAATTCTGAACAAACAGTGTGTTATTGCTTATATGATTCTGACAATGTTCGTTATCCAAGGACGAAATTACTGAACAATGTAACATTTTCTCAGACATCATAAATTGATGTATTTATAAGAAAATTAAATATATTTAACAATAAGCATTGTGACGCAATGAAATTTTTTACCTTGGTGAAATACTGTTATAAAGAAAATGAGAAATTAACATTAGAATTATATATAGACTTTCTGTAACCTCTCATTCACTAATACAGACATTTAAGTGTGTATATATATGATATTAATATTATTAGCCAGGTGTGTGTGTGTGTGTGTGTGTGTGTGTGTGTGTGTGTGTGTGTGTGTGTGTGAGGGAATATCCTTACTTGGCCTCCTCTTCTGTTCCTTCTTTTGGAAAATTAAAAACGAGAGGGGAGGACTTCCAGCCCCCGTTCCTTCCCCTTTTACTCGCCTTCTACGACACGCAGGGAATACGCGGGAAGTATTCTTTCTCCCCTATCCCCAGGGATAATATATATATATATATATATATATATATATATATATATATATATATATATATATATATATATATATATATATATATTTTGCTTTGTCGCTGTCTTCCGCGTTTGCGAGGTAGCGCAAGGAAACAGACCAAAGAAATGGCCCAACCCACCCCCATACACATGTATATACATACACGTCCACACACGCAAATATACATACCTATACATCTCAATGTACACATATATATACACAGACACATACATATATACCCATGCACACAATTCACACTGTCTGCCTTTATTCATTTCCATCGCCACCTCGCCGCACATGGAATACCATCCCCCTCCCCCCTCATGTGTGCGAGGTAGCACTAGGAAAAGACAACTAAGGCCCCATTCGCTCACACTCAGTCTCTAGCTGTCATGCAATAATGCCCGAAACCACAGCTCCCTTTCCACATCCAGGCCCCACACAACTTTCCATGGATTACCCCAGACGCTTCAAATGCCCTGATTCAATCCACTGACAGCACGTCAACCCCGGTATACCACATCGATCCAGTTCACTCTATTCCTTGCCCGCCTTTCACCCTCCTGCATGTTCAGGCCCCGATCACTCAAAATCTTTTTCATTCCATCTTTCCACCTCCAATTTGGTCTCCCACTTCTCGTTCCCTCCACCTCCGACACATATAACCTCTTGGTCAATCTTTCCTCGCTCATTCTCTCCATGTGCCCAAACCATTTCAAAATACCCTCTTCTGCTTTCTCAACCACGCTCTTTTTATTTCCACACATCTCTCTTACCCTTACATTACTTACTCGATCAAACCACCTCACACCACACATTGTCCTCAAACATCTCATTTCCAGCACATACACCCTCCTGCGCACAACTCTATCCATAGCCCACGCCTCGCAACCATACAACATTATTGGAACCACTATTCCTTCAAACATACCCATTTTTGCTTTCCGAGATAATGTTCTCGACTTCCAAACATTCTTCAAGGCTCCCAGGATTTTCGCCCCCTCCCCCACCCTATGATTCACTCCCGCTTCCTTGGTTCCATCCGCTGCCAGATCCACTCCCAGATATCTAAAACACTTTACTTCCTCCAGTTTCTCTCCATTCAAACTTACCTCCCAATTGACTTGACCCTCAACCCTACTGTACCTAATAACCTTGCTCTTATTCACATTTACTCTTAACTTTCTTCATTCACACACTTTACCAAACTCAGTCACCAGCTTCTGCAGTTTCTCACATGAATCAGCCACCAGCGCTGTATCATCAGCGAACAACAACTGACTCACTTCCCAAGCTCTCTCATCCACAACAGACTTCATACTTGCCCCTCTTTCCAAAACTCTTGCATTCACCTCCCTAACAACCCCATCCATAAACAAATTAAACAACCATGGAGACATCACACACCCCTGCCGCAAACCTATATTCACTGAGAACCAATCACTTTCCTCTCTTCCTACACGTACACATGCCTTACATCCTCGATAAAAACTTCACTGCTTCTAACAACTTGCCTCCCACACCATATATTCTTAATACCTTCCACAGAGCATCTCTATCAACTCTATCATATACCTTCTCCAGATCCATAAATGCTACATACAAATCCATTTGCTTTCTAAGTATTTCTCACATACGTTCTTCAAAACAAACACCTGATCCACACATCCTCTACCACTTCTGAAACCACACTGCTCTTCCCCAATCTGATGCTCTGTACATGCCTTCACCCTCTCAATCAATACCCTCCCATATAATTTACCAGGAATACTCAACAAACTTATACCTCTGTAATTTGAGCGCTCACTCTTATCCCCTTTGCCTTTGTACAATGGCACTATGCACGCATTCCGCCAATCCTCAGGCACCTCACCATGAGTCATACATACATTAAATAACCTTACCAACCACTCAACAATACAGTCACCCCCTTTTTTAATAGATTCCACTGCAATACCATCCAAATCTGCTGCCTTGCCGGCTTTCACCTTCCACAAAGCTTTTACTACCTCTTCTCTCTTTACCAAATCATTTTCCCTAACCCTCTCACTTTGCACACCACCTCGACCAAAACACCCTATATCTGCCACTCTATCATCAAACACATTCAACAAACCTTCAAAATACTCACTCCATCTCCTTCTCACATCACCACTACTTGTTTTCACCTCCCCATTAGCGCCCTTCACTGAAGTTCCCATTTGCTCCCTTGTCTTACGCACTTTATTTACCTCCTTCCAGAAGATCTTTTTATTCTCCCTAATATTTAATGATACTCTCTCACCCCAACTCTCATTTGCCCTCTTTTTCACCTCCTGCACCTTTCTCTTGACCTCATGTCTCTTTCTTTTATACATCTCCCACTCAATTGCATTTTTTCCCTGCAAAAATCGTCCAAATGCCTCGCTCTTCTCTTTCACTAATAATCTTACTTCTTCATCCCACCACTCACTACCCTTTCTAATCAACCCACCTCCCACGCTTCTCATGCCACAAGCATCTTTTGCGCAATCCATCACTGATTCCCTAAATACATCCCATTCCTCCCCCACTCCCCTTACTTCCATTGTTCTCACCTTTTTCCATTCTGTACTCAGTCTCTCCTGGTACTTCCTCACACAAGTCTCCTTCCCAAGCTCACTTATATATATATATATATATATATATATATATATATATATATATATATATATATATATATATATATATATATATGCGCAAAATTTCGCTCCATCATATCACACATGTCTCCTTAAGGAAGAACATTCGTGTCATATTATTATTATTATTATTATTATTATTATTATTATTATTATTATTATTATTATTATCATTATTATTATTATGGGATGGTATGTTTGATATGGTAAAAGGATTTTTTTCGTTGAATTTTTTTAATTTCTCTCATTAAATTTTGAATTTTTGACCCCCATTTACCATTGGTGTAAGGGGCGCTCTGCTATTGTGCACAATGTGGGGAAAGATGTTGTCAGTATGTGATTTTGGATGCGTGATAATGGTGGCAGTTACCCTCAGACGGACCAGAACCACCTCTCTCTCTCTCTCTCTCTCTCTCTCTCTCTCTCTCTCTCTCTCTCTCTCTCTCTCTCTCTCTCTCTCTCTCGTCTGTGTCGCTCAGGTGCACACCACTCGGCCAAAGGCTGAGAGCAAAGACTTGAATTCTTTTCAGTCTGCTGTTCAGAGCCAAAAGCTGACCACAGCAGATCTCCCACGACCAGTTATACCAGTGAGCTGGTCAGTCATGATCATTGACATTGACTTAGTCATGATCATTGGCGTGAAGTTGACATTGACTTAGTCATGATCATTGGCGTGAAGTTGACTTTGACTTAGCCTAACCAAAAAAAGATGAATTGAATAGTTAAATGTAATTTATTGACAGCTTGTCTCTGTCCTGAACTTATGTTTCATATGTATATCATCTGCAGTTAATGCAGGCATGAAATTCGAAAAGATATTAGGTTTCTTGCTCTCAGATTTATGGCTGTAAATCAATTGCTTTCCCAGATGCAAAGAATTCGGGAATAGATAATAATCAATGGTTTGGTTAACAATTAAGTGGGTCACGCACTTACACCCTCACATTCCCTAGTCTCAGACCCATCATCAGTGAGGTGTGTATGATCCATGTCCTGGGTATATGGTCATTTCCACACATTCATGGGTGCATCTCCACCTCCAGCAGCGCAGGGTTCTTGGTGTGGATACCTATCGGTGATGATAGTAAATGTGCGGGGCTGCTAAGACGCTATCTTACTCCTTATCAGGTCGTCCACACCTTTGGCAAACTGAATCGTCTTACAGGAATGGATGAAGTCTGACGGAGCGCAGCCATGTCGCTTCCTCCGACAATATGGCCCTAGTTATGCAAACCCTGACCGGCTGGATGATTAACATTTCTCACTGTTGATAATTCACGTCTGTATGTTAACAAAGTCGCGTCGAAGACTAACGGAAAGGGACACTTATTTCCGCATGCTTTTGTTCGAGTCTGGTGCATTGACAGAGTTCCCAGTCAGAATCGTATACATTTATTCTAAACAATATTGAGTCTCCTCAGGTGTACCTTGCTTGCCGAAGCATACCACGTGAGCGAACATTAGCTAACGAGGTTTTATACCGTGCTGGAGTCGTGAGCAAACATTAGCTGGCGAGGTTGTATACCGTGCTGGAGTCGTGAGCAAACATTAGCTGGCGAGGTTTTATACCGTGCTGGAGTCGTGAGCGAACATTAGCTAGCGAGGTTTTATACCGTGCTGGAGTCGTGAGCGAACATTACCTGATAATGTTTTACGTGTCATGAATAAATATTTTCTGTCGCTTCCCCAGGGGCAACTGTAAGGAAAGCTGAGAAAAAATTCATTTCTTATTGTAAGTTTTGGTTGAGCAGTATTGTTCTCTTCCAGTTTCATTTGCCGTCAGAATTGAATACTTCAGTGGATTTTCCTTTCCGGATCCATTATGTATCTATCTTTCATAATGTTAGTTGTCAGTTTGAGTTTAGAATATCAAGGTGGAAGCGTTGTCCACCTTGTGGGAGAAAATGTAAAACCCTTTGACGTTGGATGGCATCGAATGAAGAGCTGTGGCAGGAGAGCTGTGCAACTGTAGCACTAGAACACCTGGTGAAGAGCTTTGGTACCACCAGAACACCTCCTGGTGAAGAGCTTTTGTACATTGCAAAGAGAGGTTTGCTGCCACCTCTAACACAGGAGAGAGCTCCCAGGAGCCTCACTAATTCAAGGGCGGCAAGAACCCTGTGGTTCATGGCGAAGATCTCCCTCCAGGTCACTAAGATGATCTTAACTTCACGTTTGTAAGGTTCCTGGGGGCTGAGCACAACACTTGGCCAGACTGGCCGCAAAGCCAATGGTCGAGGCTGAGAACATCAATACAAAACCTTAACAAAAATAAACGCTGAGAATCTTGGATGTAGTGAGTCTGAATATTCTCGAGATGGGAAGCTGATGGTGGACACAGTGTTGGTCGTGATTTGCAAAGAGTCGAACCGAGCGGACCACGCAGTACTCAGCAAGCTGCTGCGTCAACATGATTATTTGTGCGGCCATCAGCAACTCAGGGGTAGGCCGTTTTGATACCTGCTTCTTACACGTCGAGGCTTTGGAACTCACTACCTTCTCATGTCTTTCCCAGTTACTCAGACTTGACACATGTCAAAAGAGAGGTGTTTCACATTTTCTAAAAAAAAAATTAGATGCTTTCCCTTGTCTTTTCTTTTTCCGCTTCATAATTCTCTCTGCATATCTATTAAGGCCCGTCCTTGATGTGGACTTTGGTCCGTGACTGGAACCTTCTACATAAACAAAACAAAAGAAAATAACCGACAACATTCTACACTAATCTGAAAACATGTTCACTCGTATTGCACAACAATATGGTAGGTCGCTCTGGAAGCTTGCATCGTACTAATGTGGTCAGTGAGGACATCCAGTATTGGGGTTGTTAGCCATATCACATAAACCTCATTGGACATACGATCTGTACCCTGAGCCGCTGCCTTTCACCCAACTTGCATGAAGATGGGATCAAATAGCATAAACAAAAGCATGGAACGAGACTAACGAGTGAGATTATAGTAAATGAAACCAAAATCATTACTAGTTGTAGAGGTCGGAAGAGACTACATGTGTTAGAAGACATTCACATTAGAGAGAAACATCCACACAAACATGACCACCGCCAGACAGCTCTTTGATGGCCCTCCAATAAGACGTAGACCAAACGCCGTTTTAGAACTGGGGGAAACACATCATTGACCCGCCACAAACCACATTTCGCATTATCAGGACATGGGGGAACGAGTCACTGACCAACCGGGTCGTGGGTTACGAAGGTCAAAATCAGACGAGCCTGACCTGACCTCAGCGCCATACTCGGACAATAACAGTCTTGCTCGGCCTAACTTAGTGTATTTTGTGATGGACTGTCTACATTCCCATTTCGTGTATGATTGTTCTGTATTTTCCTCTTCTGTAATTCTTTTTTATATTCATGTATCCATATTTTGTATTTAGGTTGTACCTCATACTACCTGTCTGGATATTTTTCATTTATATTGCTTATTGTGTTTTCCTTTCTTTTTTTTCTTCCTTTCTATGTACCGTGGTTTCTTATATAATGACTTGCTTCAAGCCCCTCCTAGCAGTAACCAAATTATTATGAGAGAATTGACAAAACACGAAAAAAAAAATGTTCAAGACACACCCAGCTACTCAGGTCAACCCCTTCCACGTGACCCCCCCCCCCCCCCAATCAGTCTCCCTTACAATGGTTAATGCTAGACAAAGCAGACAGTGCTTGGTCTATACAGATTGGTGTTGCACGGCGGGAATCAAGTGTGATGTTGGGGTATAGAATTTTATGAACGCCTACCGAAGTGCTGTTTCACCTTCTTATATATATATATATATATATATATATATATATATATATATATTTTTTTTTTTTTATACTTTGTCGCTGTCTCCCGCATTTGCGAGGTAGCGCAAGGAAACAGACGAAAGAAATGGCCCAACCCCCCCCCCTACCCCAGGTCCAACACCCCGTCCCCACCGCCAAATATACATACCTACACAGCTTTCCATGGTTTACCCCAGACGCTTCACATGCCTTGATTCAATCCACTGACAGCACGTCAACCCCTGTATACCACATCGCTCCAATTCACTCTATTCCTTGCCCTCCTTTCACCCTCCTGCATGTTCAGGCCCCGATCACACAAAATCTTTTTCACTCCATCTTTCCACCTCCAATTTGGTCTCCCTCTTCTCCTCGTTCCCTCCACCTCCGACACGTATATCCTCTTGGTCAATCTTTCCTCACTCATTCTCTCCATGTGCCCAAACCATTTCAAAACACCCTCTTCTGCTCTCTCAACCACGCTCTTTTTATTTCCACACATCTCTCTTACCCTTACGTTACTTACTCGATCAAACCACCTCACACCACACATTGTCCTCAAACATCTCATTTCCAGCACATCCATCCTCCTGCGCACAACTCTATCCATAGCCCACGCCTCGCAACCATACAGCATATATATATATATATATATATATATATATATATATATATATATATATATATATATATGTGTGTGTGTGTGTGTGTGTATGTGTGTGTGTGTGTGTGTGTGTGTGTGTGTGTGTGTGTTCAGTGTTGTAAATGGAAATGGTGAAGAGCTTGTAGATTTATGTGCTGAAAAAGGACTGGTGATTGGGAATGCCTGGTTTAAAAAGCGAGATATACATAAGTATACGTATGTAAGTAGGAGAGATGGCCAGAGAGCGTTATTGGATTACGTGTTAATTGATAGGCGCACGAAAGAGAGACTTTTGGATGTTAATGTGCTGAGAGGTGCAACTGGAGGGATGTCTGATCATTATCTTGTGGAAGCAAAGGTGAAGATTTGTGGGGGTTTTCAGAAAAGAAGAGAGAATGTTGGGGTGAAGAGAGTGGTGAGAGTAAGTGAGCTTGGGAAGGAGACTTGTGTGAGGAAGTACCAGGAGAGACTGAGTACAGAATGGAAAAAGGTGAGAACAAAGGAGGTAAGGGGAGTGGGGGAGGAATGGGATGTATTTAGGGAAGCAGTGATGGCATGCGCAAAAGATGCTTGTGGCATGAGAAGCGTGGGAGGTGGGTTGATTAGAAAAGGTAGTGAGTGGTGGAATGAAGAAGTAAGGTTATTAGTGAAAGAGAAGAGAGAGGCATTTGAACGATTTTTGCAGGGGAAAAATGCAGATGAGTGGGAGAGGTATAAAAGAAAGAGGCAGGAGGTCAAGAGAAAGGTGCAAGAGGTGAAAAAGAGGGCGAATGAGAGTTGGGGTGAGAGAGTATCATTAAATTTCAGGGAGAATAAAAAGATGTTTTGGAAGGAGGTAAATAAAGTGCGTAAGACAAGGGAGCAAATGGGAACTTCAGTGAAGGGGGCTAATGGGGAGGTGATAACAAGTAGTGGTGATGTGAGAAGGAGATGGAGTGAGTATTTTGAGGGTTTGTTGAATGTGTTTGATGATAGATTGGCAGATGTGGGGTGTCTTGGTCGAGGTGGTGTGCAAAGTGAGAGGGTTAGGGAAAATTATTTGATAAAGAGAGAAGAGGTAGTAAAAGCTTTACGGAAGATGAAAGCCGGCAAAGCAGCAGGTTTGGATGGCATTGCAGTGGAAATTATTAAAAAAGGGGGTGACTGTATTGTTGACTGGTTGGTAAGGTTATTTAACGTATGTATGATTCATGGTGAGGTGCCTGAGGATTGGCGGAATGCTTGCATAGTGCCATTGTACAAAGGCAAAGGGGATAAGAGTGAGTGCTCAAATTACAGAGGTATAAGTTTGTTGAGTATTCCTGGTAAATTATATGGGAGGGTATTGATTGAGAGGGTGAAGGCATGTACAGAGCATCAGATTGGGGAAGAGCAGTGTGGTTTCAGAAGTGGTAGAGGATGTGTGGATCAGGTGTTTGCTTTGAAGAATGTATGCGAGAAATACTTAGAAAAACAAATGGATTTGTATGTAGCATTTATGGATCTGGAGAAGGCATATGATAGAGTTGATAGAGATGCTCTGTGGAAGGTATTAAGAATATATGGTGTGGGAGGAAAGTTGTTAGAAGCAGTGAAAAGTTCTTATCGAGGATGTAAGGCATGTGTACGTGTAGGAAGAGAGGAAAGTGATTGGTTCTCAGTGAATGTAGGTTTGCGGCAGGGGTGTGTGATTGGTTCTCAGTGAATGTAGGTTTGCGGCAGGGGTGTGTGATGTCTCCATGGTTGTTTAATTTGTTTATGGATGGGGTTGTTAGGGAGGTGAATGCAAGAGTTTTGGAAAGAGGGGCAAGTATGCAATCTGTTGGGGATGAGAGAGCTTGGGAAATGAGTTAGTTGTTGTTCGCTGATGATACAGCGCTGGAGGCTGATTCATGTAAGAAACTGCACAAGCTGGTGACTGAGTTTGGTAAAGTGTGTGAAAGAAGAAAGTTAAGAGTAAATGTGAATAAGAGCAAGGTTATTAGGTACAGTAGGGTTGAGGGTCAAGTCATTTGGGAGGTAAGTTTGAATGGAGAAAAGCTGGAGGAAGTAAAGTGTTTTAGATATCTGGGAGTGGATCTGGCAGCGGATGGAACCATGGAAGCGGAAGTGAATCATAGGGTGGGGGAGGGGGCGAAAATTCTGGGAGCCTTGAAGAATTTTTGAAAGTCGAGAACATTATCTCGGAAAGCAAAAATGGGTATGTTTGAAGGAATAGTGGTTCCAACAATGTTGTATGGTTGCGAGACGTGGGCTATGGATAGAGTTGTGCGCAGGAGGGTGGATGTGCTGGAAATGAGATGTTTGAGGACAATATGTGGTGTGAAGTGGTTTGATCGAGTAAGTAATGTAAGGGTGAGAGAGATGTGTGGAAATAAAAAGAGTGTGGTTGAGAGAGCAGAAGAGGGTGTTTTGAAATGGTTTGGTCACATGGAGAGAATGAGTGGGAAAAGATTGACTAAGAGGATATATGTGTCAGAGGTGGAGGGAACGAGAAGTGGGAGACCAAATTGGAGGTGGAAAGATGGAGTGAAAAAGATTTTGAGTGATCGGGGCCTGAACATGCAGGAGGGTGAAAGGCGTGCAAGGAATAGAGTGAATTGGAACGATGTGGTATACCGGAGTCGACGTGCTGTCAATGGATTGAACCAGGGCATGTGAAGCGTCTGGGGTAAACCATGCAAAGCGTGTGGGGCCTGGATGTGGAAAGGGAGCTGTGGTTTCGGTGCATTATTACATGACAGCTAGAGACTGAGTGTGAACGAATGGGGCCTTTGGTGTTTTTTCCTAGCGCTACCTCGCACACATGAGGGGTGAGGGGTTTGTTATTCCATGTGTGGCGAGGTGGCAATGGGAACAAATAAAGGCAGACAGTATGAATTATGTACATGTGTATATATGTATATGTCTGTGTGTCTATATATATGTGTACATTGAGATGTATAGGTATGTATATTGTGCGCGTGTGGACATGTATGTATATACATATGTATGTGGGCGGGTTGGGCCATTCTTTCGTCTGTTTCCTTGCGCTACCTCGCTAACGCGGGAGACAGCGACAAATAAAATAGATAAGTAAATAGAATATATATATATATATATATATATATATATATATATATATATATATATATATATATATATATATATATATATATATGTATATATATATATATATATATATATATATATATATATATATATATATATATATATATATATATGTATATATATATATATATATATATATATATATATATATATATATATTATTTTTTTTTTTATTATACTTTGTCGCTGTCTCCCGCGTTTGCGAGGTAGCGCAACGAAACAGACGAAAGAAATGGCCCCACCCCCCCCCCCCATACACATGTATATACATACGTCCACAAACGCAAATATACATACCTACACAGCTTTCCATGGTTTACCCCAGACGTTTCACATGCCTTGATTCAATCCACTGACAGCACGTCAACCCCGGTATACCACATCGCTCCAATTCACTCTATTCCTTGCCCTCCTTTCACTCTCCTGCATGTTCAGGCCCCGATCACACAAAATCTTTTTCACTCCATCTTTCCACCTCCAATTTGGTCTCCCTCTTCTCCTCGTTCCCTCCACCTCCGACACATATATCCTCTTGGTCAATCTTTCCTCACTCATTCTCTCCATGTGCCCAAACCACTTCAAAACACCCTCTTCTGCTCTCTCAACCACGCTCTTTTTATTTCCACACATCTCTCTTACCCTTACGTTACTCACTCGATCAAACCACCTCACACCACACATTGTCCTCAAACATCTCATTTCCAGCACATCCATCCTCCTGCGCACAACTCTATCCATAGCCCACGCCACGCAACCATACAACATTGTTGGAACCACTATTCCTTCAAACATACCCATTTTTGCTTTCCGAGATAATGTTCTCGACTTCCACACATTCTTCAAGGCCCCCAGAATTTTCGCCCCCTCCCCCACCCTATGATCCACTTCCGCTTCCATGGTTCCATCCGCTGCCAGATCCACTCCCAGATATCTAAAACACTTCAGTTCCTCCAGTTTTTCTCCATTCAAACTCACCTCCCAATTGACTTGACCCTCAACCCTACTGTACCTAATAACCTTGCTCTTATTCACATTTACTCTTAACTTTCTTCTTCCACACACTTTACCAAACTCAGTCACCAGCTTCTGCAGTTTCTCACATGAATCAGCCACCAGCGCTGTATCATCAGCGAACAACAACTGACTCACTTCCCAAGCTCTCTCATCCCCAACTGACTTCATACTTGCCCCTCTTTCCAAAACTCTTGCATTTACCTCCCTAACAACCCCATCCATAAACATATTAAACAACCATGGAGACATCACACACCCCTGCCGCAAACCTACATTCACTGAGAACCAATCACTTTCCTCTCTTCCTACACGTACACATGCCTTACATCCTCGATAAAAACTTTTCACTGCTTCTAACAACTTTCCTCCCACACCATATATTCTTAATACCTTCCACAGAGCATCTCTATCTCTATCAATGGAAGTAAGGGGAGTGGGGGAGGAATGGGATGTATTTAGGGAATCAGTGATGGATTGCGCAAAAGATGCTTGTGGCATGAGAAGAGTGGGAGGTGGGTTGATTAGAAAGGGTAGTGAGTGGTGGGATGAAGAAGTAAGAGTATTAGTGAAAGAGAAGAGAGAGGCATTTGGACGATTTTTGCAGGGAAGAAATGCAATTGAGTGGGAGATGTATAAAAGAAAGAGACAGGAGGTCAAGAGAAAGGTGCAAGAGGTGAAAAAAAGGGCAAATGAGAGTTGGGGTGAGAGAGTATCATTAAATTTTAGGGAGAATAAAAAGATGTTCTGGAAGGAGGTAAATAAAGTGCGTAAGACAAGGGAGCAAATGGGAACTTCAGTGAAGGGCGCAAATGGGGAGGTGATAACAAGTAGTGGTGATGTGAGAAGGAGATGGAGTGAGTATTTTGAAGGTTTGTGGAATGTGTTTGATGATAGAGTGGCAGATATAGGGTGTTTTGGTCGAGGTGGTGTGCAAAGTGAGAGGGTTAGGGAAAATGATTTGGTAAAAAGAGAAGAGGTAGTGAAAGCTTTGCGGAAGATGAAAGCCGGCAAGGCAGCAGGTTTGGATGGTATTGCAGTGGAATTTATTAAAAAAGGGGGTGACTGTATTGTTGACTGGTTGGTAAGGTTATTTAATGTATGTATGACTCATGGTGAGGTGCCTGAGGATTGGCGGAATGCGTGCATAGTGCCATTGTACAAAGGCGAAGGGGATAAGAGTGAGTGCTAAAATTACAGAGGTATAAGTTTGTTGAGTATTCCTGGTAAATTATATGGGAGGGTATTGATTGAGAGGGTGAAGGCATGTACAGCGACAAAGCAAAAAAAAGAAAAAAAAAGAAAAAAAAAAAAAAAATATATATATATATATATATATATATATATATATATATATATATATATATATATATATATATCATATGCCTTCTCCAGATCCATAAATGCTACATACAAATCCATTTGCTTTTCTAAGTATTTCTCACATACATTCTTCAAAGCAAACACCTGATCCACACATCCTCTACCACTTCTGAAACCACACTGCTCTTCCCCAGTCTGATGCTCTGTACATGCCTTCACCCTCTCAATCAATACCCTCCCATATAATTTGCCAGGAATGCTCAACAAACTTATACCTCTGTAATTTGAGCACTCACTCTTATCCCCTTTGCCTTTGTACAATGGCACTATGCACGCATTCCGCCAATCCTCAGGCACCTCACCATGAGTCATATATACATTAAATAACCTTACCAACCAGTCAACAATACAGTCACCCCCTTTTTTAATAAATTCCACTGCAATACCATCCAAACCTGCTGCCTTGCAGGCTTTCATCTTCCGCAAAGCTTTTACTACCTCTTCTCTGTTTACCAACTCATTTTCCCTAACCCTCGCACTTTGCACACCACCTCGACCAAAACACCCTATATCTGCCACTCTATCATCAAACACATTCAACAAACCTTCAAAATACTCACTCCATCTCCTTCTCACATCACCACTACTTGTTATCACCTCCCCATTTGCGCCCTTCACTGAAGTTCCCATTTGCTCCCTTGTCTTACGCACTTTATTTACCTCCTTCCAGAACATCTTTTTATTCTCCCTAAAATTTAATGATACTCTCTCACCCCAACTCTCATTTGCCCTTTTTTTCACCTCTTGCACCTTTCTCTAGACCTCCTGTCTCTTTCTTTTATACGTCTCCCACTCAATTGCATTTTTTCCTTGCAAAAATCGTCCAAATGCCTCTCTCTTCTCTTTCACTAATACTCTTACTTCTTCATCCCACCACCCCTCACTACCCTTTCTAATCAACCCACCTCCTACTCTTCTCATGCCACGAGCATCTTTTGCGCAATCCATCACTGATTCCCTAAATACATCCCATTCCTCCCCCACTCCCCTTACTTCCATTGTTCTCACCTTTTTCCATTCTGTACTCAGTCTCTCCTGGTACTTCCTCACACAAGTCTCCTTCCCAAGCTCACTTACTCTCACCACCCTCTTCACCCCAACATTCACTCTTCTTTTCTGAAAACCCATACAAATCTTCACCTTAGCCTCCATTTCCCGCGTTAGCGAGGTAGCGTTTTAAGAACAGCGGACTGAGCCTTAGAGGAAATATCCTCACTTGGCCCCCTTCTTTGTTCCGAAGGACGTGCTTGATCACACCTAGATTTTCAAGAGATTCACTTTTTTTTTTTTAGTTACGGAGTGTAATTAGTTAACATACAACCGTCTCTTTTTCACACTAGACAGATAAAGCTGCCTGGCTAAGCGAACATATATATACTAAGGATTGCCCTAAACAGATGTTTGTTGAAAGGTTTCAGCTCGCGCACGCAGTTTGTGACAAGGAAAGCATTTCTTTATATTCTTTGTACAGATAAAACTCTTCGCTAAGGAACGCCTTTCTAAATTTTAGCCTGGCTGTTTGAACCAAGCATTATGTATAAGATTATCCCATTTTAAGACAGTCGTTAATCATTATAAAAGAAATTAACACTAGTATATATGGGCAAGTATAGTAGACAGGTCAGTTTTCATACAACGCGTCAGCAGATAACAAAAAATAATTACAATTTCTTTTTTACGTGGTTTGTTGACAACGTATTTATCCGTTACTTTGGTCCGTATATCTGGCATAACCATTTTGAGTAACCTCACACTTAAAGATTAATATTGGTCAGCTCGTGTTGATACAGTTCAACCATCTAGAGATAAGAATTTTTCAACAATTTTTGTATGAATACGCCGCCTAATAATCTTTTGTACATTTTCTTTGTTGCTGCTGTTTGGGACATTTATATGAGTATAGCTTCACCTCTCTGCCTAAGTAGTGATAAACTACGTTGTATAACGTTATGTATGTTTGGGCTAATTCCACCATACATCCCCGTAGCTGAGGTCACCTTCATGACGACAGCGGTGCGCGCGCAGGCCGGTCGTAATCAGCCTTGTCTTTTGGGAACGTATCGTGTACATCTGAAATAATACCATATACTAACACGACATAATAAGTAGCATTTATCAATTAGCTAATTATGATGAAGTATGCGAGGAAATGTTGAGATTGCGCCTTTACCGGTTCGAAATTATACGGTTGGCAAGACCGTCAGCTGACAACACTCGCTTATCGACCAAAGGAAGCCAGTGACGGGCCAGCGAGGGTTGGTGTAAGTGTTGCAAGCTTCTCCGGTCCACAAGAAATTTCTGTATTGCCACTAACAGCTTCAGCGTGGCCAGAATATCATGGCTGCAGTGTGGAGACACACTGTGGGATGTCTATCTAGACAAGCGATCACGAAACCCTGGGGCCGTAAAAGTCAAGTCAGGACATACTACAGCTACTCCCATGAGCCTTTTCATCCTTTAAAACGAGCTCCTGTCTGGAAGACAGCTGAGGAGGCCGTTTCTGTTGTTAAATCTGGTTAGTAACAAATAGCTACGTACGTACGAAGTATAAGTTGATCATAACGATTATAATTTTTTTAGTTTACCAGATTCTTATCCTGACTCTCCAGTAGTTGAATTTGTCTACATTTTGTTCTGCATTTACTTAATACATGTTAAAGGTACAGACATGAATAACGCATAGATATTTTGGACATCGTTTGTGAAGAACGTCAGATACAGAAAATTCTGGATCGTTGATTAGAATAAGGCACAGGCCAAGAAATGAATCAAGTATTTGGGGGACTTCATGACATTTTACACGACACACATCAGAGCCACTACACTACAATTACACGTGCACACTGCACGGAAAATGGCACTCCTAGCGCACACACCTGTGCCGGTAATGGCACACCCAGATCAGGGCTGTCAGTGACACGAGCCTGTGCCAAGTTTAGTCTTGGCGGATCTTGACACGCACGAACACACACACACACTTGACCGGTAAGTTGTTCTTTTTGCTCAGTCTTCTGTAGCCTTTAACGAAGCTCACTGAGGTTCTACTCCTTCAACCTGGGCCATCGGTAATATGGTGTAATTCGAAATTTTTAATATGTAAACCAGGGATGTTTCAAAACTTATATATTGTTCGTGAATTTGGGCCAAAGTAGTCCTTTTAAATTAGATTGCAAAGTTAGCTGATTAATTTTTTGAACATTCCGATGTATATAACTGTCAAGGACCATAATGTCAGCCAGTTGTGACATACATGAATTATCTAGTTGACAGTCAAAGATTGCGTTGATTCTAGACGCCTATCACATGCAGCCCGTGAAGGTATAGTTAAAATCATGTTTGGTTTCAAGCTGTCAGAAATCAGTTGCACAAGTACTAAATTACACTGTTTATCACACGTTTTCGGACAGTGAGTAAATCTGGCTGAGGCACTACATCACCTAGAAATATGCAATATTACCCATCATAACTGATGGGCCAAATTATCTACCTTCCGTGCCTATCCTAGTTGTATATCGCACATCGCTCTCGATTGGTCTATTACGCTGTTACAAAAGTACTTACCAAACCTAAACTTCCGAAAAACTTCAAAGCGCACAGGAACTTATATTCCGTCATGTTATAGAGACCAAGACACACCATTCTAATATTAATACCGGTAGATGTTGCTTGCGTAAACACCCTTTACTCTCGTCCAGTTAGGATATATGTTTATAAACCTGATAAATATTTCGAGAAATTGGATCAACACTTGAATTACGTTATACAACTCCAAGGAAAGGTCAACGCTTAGACCATTAGCCGAACTGTATTTTTTTTTTAACTATAAGTAGTTAGCAAACTGTGTGAAACAAGCTGTAGAAATATTCGGCTGATTCATATGGATAATGTAGGGGGAAGTTATGGGACTCCGCCCGCACCTCTTTGGGCTATGTTTAGATGCCTTGAGATTTCTCAGCTGCCATACCAAGAATCGTGGCTTTGTCTTACACGTATGTTTACGTAATTCTCTCTCTCTCTCTCTCTCTCTCTCTCTCTCTCTCTCTCTCTCTCTCTCTCTCTCTCTCTCTCTCTCTCTCTCTCTCTCTGTAGATAGTAGAGACATATGAAAAAATTTTACAAAATGCAGGGTTTACTCATGGACAGTGGTCATTCTGAAAGAAATGCATGACAGCCAGACTGTATAAATGTGGTAGCTGGTTGCACACACACACACACACACACACACACACACACACACACACACTAAATAAAGTGAAAGATGCAGTGGTAACTATGGACAACAAACAAAAGTTTAGAATGTTGTATGATGTAGTAAATGCTCAAGAGATGGGGCCCCACGACTTCCTCTCCAGTACAGTTCATAGGTAATTACATACACTGTTGCCATTGCTTCAGAAACTGCTGTCAGAAATTAGAAGCGCATTAAGGTATTAAGATACGGGAATGTTTAACAGAATATTCACAGCATATGTTACGCTTAAGCTGGAATATGTTCTTATGGTTTGGTCACCACACGTACAGAAAAGCACAGACATAAGTTGCAGAGGAAGGCAGGAAAGATAGCTGATTAGAGAAATGTTCGAAAGCCACAACATTGCTCAACAGTGAAGAAAGAAGTACAGTGAACGGTAATTAGACAGATGCAGTGACTTAAGTACCAAAGGCAATATAACAAGAAATTGAGCAAGAAAAGTTTTGATATTAAGTTCAGTAGTTTCATAGGATCATAGTAATGGAGAACTGCAGAGATAAGTGATGAAATACAAAAAGAATCACAGAAGTTTATGAAGTTAATGAGATTGGGGGCCCCACTAGTGCAGGAGCTCCCTCCCCGTATTGCACCGATGGATAATTATAGAAATAGGCCTTTGCACTCAGAGACTGGGACCTCTCCTTTCAAGAGCCCGTGGGGAATGCACACATACACACACACATGTACATGGAAACTCATGAGTTCATTCACCGTACTGCACATGTAAATAAAGACAAGCATACCCAGTTTGAATCCTAATTATCTTGCCTGATATCCGGCAGCGTCACTGGCAGTAGTTTTTATTCAACTTGATGTTTGTGTATAAAAACTAGTCACTTTATCAGAAAGGTAGTCATTTTTCTCAGATTATTAAACATTTTAGCACTTGTGCTCCAAGTAATGTAATTCACGTAACACATATAGGATTACGTGTAGAAATAATGGGTTATATACCAAGTAATGTGACCCACATAAGCACATATAGCTTTACGTGTAGAAATAATGGGTTATAACCTGATAAAAAGGTGCAAACCCACTTTTATTTAGTTGTTGTATACTTTATTTCAAATTATAGGTTATATTTACCTCTGTTTGTATTAATTTTACCCAGAAATTTTTTAAGCTTCTCGGAACAGTCCGTGTTTAATTTACATCTCAAGGATTTCCTTATGAGATTTTCCTGTGTGAACGTATTACATCTAGTATGCTTGGAACTTGGCTATAATCATCTTTATTGTACTTGTTGTGAAAGCGCGAGAATACCAATCTAACCTATCATAATTAAAAAAAAACAATTAATTCTTGTAACGATGCGTTGTGGGTATCAAAAATATCAAGCTTAACTTGCATAACGAATACGTATACATTTCACTTGTAATTACATGCAGTCATCTCTACCTGATCTCCATGTCTCGGCTGTTACCCTGAAGCAGGGGAACATGCCGTGATTGTGCCTAATCAAGGATATGATTAATGTTAGCCTAGTAAGTATAAAGAAAATATCCATGATGTGGATAAACAGAACAACCAAGTGGCCACACTTGAATCAGCTGTCGATTTAGTTTTATCTCTTCGCGTTCCATGATAATATAAGTTTCTTTAACCTTATCAAAAATTACTTGGAAATCTCCTCGGAAAACTGGTTTGCCCAACCGGTCATGATTTAATCCGTTTAACCCATTCATGTTCTCCTCAAGGATGTCGATGTTGAAACATACCATGTTTGGATATAGAATCTAAACCTTAATTGTGTATTTAGGTATTTCAGTATCTGGGGTAGATCCATCTTTGGTTAAAAACTCGTGTGTAAGACTCACATTGCCACTGTTGAACACGAACGTAGTTATCACCGCATCAACAGGTCCCAGGAAAGGGGACGGGGTTTATCACGGCATCATGAGGCCGATGAGAAATGGTTGGTGTGGGGGGCGGGTGTCCATTCCATTGTCAGGGCCCCGGAGAATGGGTTGGGGTGCACAAGGAGTAAAAAAAAATCCGAGGTCCGTCTTCTCGAGGGGCCCTCTCAAATTTTTTTAATACACTGAGGCTACGATTGATCATGGAGAGCTTATAGAGAAAAGTGATAGATGAAATTTGTTTGGAGGGAAATTTGATGCCTGATTTGGAGGTAGGGGGTGGGGGAAGGGTGGACAGAAGCACCAAGGCCCATGATCTCTCGTCCGGGGTATGGGCATCATTGCTGGTGTCGGCTAGGCTGCTCCACCATCCTCCGTCACATGACGGCCACTTTTTTGTATCTATTTTTAGAGATGTGGGAAGCTGTCTGAGCTGTTTTGTTGCTGGTCAGGAATGTTCTCCTCTCTCCGGTAAGCGTGAAGTTATATTTTTGGAGGATTTGGTATTTGTCTTGAAATGAAATGTTGTGCCTTGTGAATATTTAGCTAAATGTCTTCATGTGTCTTGTAAATTCCTTTCATAGACATCTGCATCATATATATATATATATGTATATGAGTGTCAGTTGTTGTTCGCTGGTGGCTGATTCATGTGAGAAACTGCAGAAGCTGGTGACTGAGTTTGGTAAAGTGTGTGAAAGAAGAAAGTTAAGAGTAAATGTGAATAAGAGCAAGGTTATTAGGTACAATAGGGTTGAGGGTCAAGTCAATTGGGAGGTAAGTTTGAATGGAGAAAAACTGGAGGAAGTAAAGTGTTTTAGGTATCTGGGAGTGGATCTGGCAGCGGATGGAACCATGGAAGCGGAAGTGGATCATAGGGTGGGCGAGGGGGCGAAAATCCTGGGAGCCTTGAAGAATGTGTGGAAGTCGAGAACATTATCTCCGAAAGCAAAAATGGGTATGTTTGAAGGAATAGTGGTTCCAACAATGTTGTATGGTTGCGAGGCGTGGGCTATGGATAGAGTTGTGCGCAGGAGGGTGGATGTGCTGGAAATGAGATGTTTGAGGACAATGTGTGGTGTGAGGTGGTTTGATCGAGTAAGTAACGTAAGGGTAAGAGAGATGTGTGGAAATAAAAAGAGCGTGGTTGAGAGAGCAGAAGAGGGTGTTTTGAAGTGGTTTGGGCACATGGAGAGAATGAGTGAGGAAAGATTGACCAAGAGGATATATGTGTCGGAGGTGGAGGGAGCGAGGAGAAGTGGGAGACCAAATTGGAGGTGGAAAGATGGAGTGAAAAAGATTTTGAGTGATCGGGGCCTGAACATGCAGGAGGGTAAAAGGAGGGCAAGGAATAGAGTGAATTGGATCGATGTGGTATACCGGGGTTGACGTGTGTCAGTGGATTGAATCAGGGCATGTGAAGCGTCTGGGGTAAACCATGGAGAGCTGTGTAGGTATGTATATTTGCGTGTGTGGACGTATATATATACATGTGTATGGGGGTGGGTTGGGCCATTTCTTTCGTCTGTTTCCTTGCGCTACCTCGCAAACGCGGGAGACAGCGACAAAGCAAAAAGAAAAAAAAATAATATATATATATATATATATATATATATATATATATATATATGTATGTATGTATGTATGTATGTATATATATATATATATATATATATATATATATATATATATATATATATATATATATATATATATATATATACTCGCCTATGATCTCCCCCTTATAAGGGAAACGACTATTCGAGTACTACGTAATCGAATATCCTTCGTCTCACGTTGGTGAGCAACGGGGTCTCCACTGGTCATCTCCCATAGGCTCACACAACCAGCAGATAGCATTTTAACAGTGCCTAACTGTACAACACGGAGGTATATATACATATATATATATATATATATATATATATATACATATACATTGCATATGAACGCACACTACCATATAACATACTTCCAACAGCCAGGATCGAACCTGGGTCCCTTGGGTAGGAGGCGGGAGCACTACTGTTAGACTATGATCACCCCTTAAGTGGAAAACGACAATCGAGTACTATGTAATCGAATACCCAGTGGAGACCCCGTTGCTCACCAGCGCAAACCGACATTCACCGGGAACCAATCATTTTCCTCTCTTCCTACTCGTACACATGCCTTACATCCTTGGTAAAAACTTTTCATTGCTTCTAGCAACTTACCCCCCTTACCATATACTCTTAAAACCTTCCTAAAAGCATCTCTGTCCACCCTATCGTATGCCTTCTCCAGATCCATAAATGCAACATACAAATACATCTGTTTTTGTAAGTATTTCTCACCAGATACACACATCCTCTACCACTTCTGAAACCACACTGCTCTTCCCCAATTTGATGCTCTGTACACGCCTTTACCCTCCCATATAATTTCCCCGGAATACTCAACAAACTTATGCCTCTAATTTGAACACTCATAGATCCCCTTTCCCTTTGTACAATGGCACTATGCATGCATTCCGCCAATCCTCAGGCACTTCACCATGATCCATACATACATTGAATATCCTTACCAACCATTCAACAACACAGTCACCCCCTCTTTTTATATAAATTCCACTGCAGTGCCATTCAAACCCGCCGCATTGCCGGCTTTCATCTAGCGCAAAGCTTTTCCTACCTCTTCTCTGTTCACCAAACCATTCTCCCTGACCCTCTCACTTCGCACACCACCCCGACCAAAACATCCTATATCTGCCACTTTCTCATCAGTCACATTCAGCAAACATTCAAAATATTCGCTCCGTCTCCTCACTTCATCACTACTTGTTATTACCTCCCCATTTGCCCCTTCACCGATGTTCCCATTTGTTCTCTTGTCTTATGCACTTTATTGACCTCCTTTCAAAACATCTTTTTATTATCCCTAAAATTTAATGATACTCTCACCCCAACTCTCATTTGCCCTCTTATTAACCCTTTGCACCTTTCTCTTGACCTCCTACCGCTGTCTTTTATAAATCTCCCTGTCATTTGCGCTACTTCCCTGCAAAAATCGTCCAAACTCCTCTCTCTTCTCTTTCACTGACAGTCTTACTTCTTCATCCCACCACTCGCTATCCTTTTAATCTGTCCACCTACCACGCTTCTCATGCCACAAGCATCTTTTGCGCAAGCCATCACTGCTTCCCTAAATACATCCCATTCCTCCCCCACTCCCCTTACGTCATTTGCTCTCACCTTTTGCCATTCTGCACTCAATCTCTCTTGGTACTTCCTCACACACGTCTCCTTTCCAAGCTCACTTACTCTCACCACTCTCTTCACCCCGAACTTTCTCTCTTCTTTTCTGAAAACCTCTACAAATCTTCACCTTCGCCTCCACAAGATAGTGATCAGACATCCCTCCAGCTGCCCCTCTCAGCACATTAACATCCAAAAGTCTCTCTTTTACGCGCCTATCAATTAACACGTAATCCAATAACGCCCTCTGGTCATCTCTCCTACTCACATACGTATACTTATGTATATCTCTCTCTTTAAACCAGGTATTCCCAATCACCAGTCCTTTTTCAGCACACAACTCTACACGCTCTTCATCATTTCCATTTCCAACACTGAACACCCCATGTACACCAATTTTACCCTCAACTGCCACATAATTCACCCTTGCATTCAAATCACCCATCACTATAACCTGGTTTCGTGCATCAAAGCTGCTAACACACTCACTCAGCTGCTCCAAAAACACTTGCCTCATTATCTTTCTTATGACCAGGTGCATAGCCACCAATAATCACCCATCTCTCTCCTTCCACTTTCAGTTTTACCCATATCAATCCAGAGTTTACTTTCTTACACTCTATCACATATTCTCACAACTCCTGCTTCTGGAGGAGAGCTACTCCTTCCTTTGCTATTGTCCTCTCACTAACCCCTGACTTTATTCCCAAGACATTCCCAAACCACTCTTCCCCTTTACCATTGAGCTTCGTTTCACTCAGAGCCAAAACATTCAGGTTCCTTTCCTCAAACATACTACCTATCTCTCCTTTTTCCTAACCTTGGTTACATTCACACACATTTAGAAACCCCAATCTGAGCCTTCGAGGAGGATGAGCACTCCCCGCGTGACTCCTTCTGTTCCTCTTTTAAAAATCTAAATACAAGGGGGGTCCAGACCCCCGTTCCCGCCCCCTTTAGTCACCTTCTACGACACGCGGTGAATACGTGGGAAGTATTCTTTCTCCCATATATATCTATAAAGGCAGTGTATAATCATACATAAATATATGAGATATCATCCATCAGTACAGCACTACAAATGCTACATCATCGTATCATAAGAATCTTGCCCACAATGCAACTGCTACATAAAAGAGAAATAACTACTCGGTTGCAGACACACACACACACACACACACATCACGACGTTTGATGGCCTGTGTTCAGCACCGGTGGATTTAGCCAGCTTCCTGAGTGCTGCAGTTTCCTCTTAAGGGTAGAAGGTATTCCTGGAGCTAGGAAACATACTAAGACCCATCCACTCATATATACATACACACACATACATGTATATATACGGACATATACATATCATCATATACATACATATACATGTACACACATGCACATATACTTGCTTACCTTCATCCATCACTGGCACACCCCGCCCCACAGGAAACAGCATCGCAACCCCCTGTGTCGATGAGGTAGTGCCAGGAAACAGACGAAAAGAGGCCACATCAGCTCATCTGTCTCTAGCTGTCATGTGTAATGCACGGAAACCAATATTGCATCGGTACCTGTTGGGGACTGTTAGCCCCACCACATAAGCTACGTTGGACATACAATCTGCTACACCCTGAGCTGCCTTCTCTTGCTCCACTTACAAGAAGTTGAAGTCAAACATCTTGAACAAAAGCATGGAACGAGACTAACGAGGGAGATTATAGTGAAAACACCAAAATCATTACTAGTTGTAGTGATCGGAAGAGACTGCAGATATTAGAAACCATTCACATTAGAGATAAAGCACCTTATCATCAACATCCAGACAAATATGACCACCGCCATACAGCTTGCTTTTTGATGGCCCACCAATAGGACATAGACCTAATGCTGCTTTAGGACGGATGGGACACGTTATTCACGTGCCAGAAGTACCTAGTCCACCATCCTTGGGCAGTAAGAACGCGGCCCTGACAAACCCGGTCATGGGTTACGAAGGCCAGAGAGACTCAGACAAGCCCAACCTGACCCCATCCACATCAGGACAATAATGGTCTCGCTTGGCCCTACTCAAGTGTATTTAGTGATGGATTTTCTTATTTCTATTATATATTATACTTAATCGCCGCAGGCAACGCAAGGAAACAGACGAGGAATAGCCCTACCCACCCATGTACACTTGTATATACATAAACGCCCATACACGCATATATACATACATACATATACATTTCAACGTATACATACATATACATACACAGGCATATACATATATACACATGTACATATTCATACTTGCTGCCTTCATCCATTCTCGTCACCACCCTTCCGCACTTGAAATGGCACCCCCACCCCCCCTACCACCACCACCACCAGCGAGGTAGCACCAGGAAAAGACAAAGGCCACTTTCGTTCACACTCACTGTCTAACTGGCATGTGTAATGTGTAAGCTCCCTTTCCACATCCAGGCCCCACGGACCTTTCCATTGTTTACCCCATACGCTTCACATGCCCTGGTTCAATCCATTGACAGCACGTCGACCCTGGTAAACTACATCAATCCACTACGCTCTATTCCTTGCACACCTCTCACCCTTCTATATGTTCAGGCCCCAATCACTCAAAATCTTTTTCACTTCATCCTTCCACTCCAATTTGGTCTCCCCCTTCTCCTTGTTCCCTCCATCTCTGACACACATATATCCTCTTTGTCAACCTTTCTTCTCTCATTCTCTCCATATGTCCAAACCATTTCAAGACGCCCTCTTCTGCTTTCACAACCACACTCTTTTTATTACCACACATCTCTTTTGGTGAAAGGACAAGAGCAAAGGAAGGAGTAGCACTATGCCTGATGCAGGAGTTGTGGAAGTGTATAGAGTGAAAAGAAGTAAATTATAGATCGATGTGGGTAAACCGAAAGTGAATGATGAGAGATGGGTGATTATCCTGGCCATGAAAAGAAAGATCATGAGAGGCAAGTGTTTTGAGGGCAGAGTGAGTGTGTCAGCTGTTTTGTACAAAACCAGATATTAGTGATGGGTGATTTAAATGTGAAGTTGTGTGGCAGTTCAGGGTATAATCGGAGTGCATGGGGTATTCACTGATATTAATGAATATGGTGATGACCTTATGGAGTTGTGTGCTGAAATAAGATGAGTGATTGGGAATACCTGGTATTAGGAGAGGGATATAAAAAATTATACATATGTGAGTAGGAAAGTTGGTCACTGGGCATCATTGCATTACATATTAATTGCCAAGTGTGTTAAAGAGAGTTTTGGATATAAATGTGCTGAGGAGAGCAGCTGATGGAATGTTTGAACACTATTGCATCGAGAGTGAGGATTTGTGGAGGTTTTGAAAATGAGGAAACAAAGAAAGGTTAAAGTGAAGATTCGTGGAGGTTTTGAAAAAGAAAAATAAACACTCTCTTACTCCACAGTATCCCAGCAACAAATAAAACATCTTCCAACTCAACACCAATGTTATCAAAAAAATGCGTACAAAGATACTGATCCAACTCAGAGAATGTGACATCTACATAACCCTAATCCAAACCATATTCACATCCAAATCTACCCTTCCACCTTTATACACAGCCTTGACACAAGAATGTTTATTTTAGTTTGCTCATTTCAAACTACTAGCATCCATTTTAAAGTTCATTACAGTAATTTCAAGTCTTCTCTTCATACTACAGGGGACCAGAACTTTTTAAGACTCCTTTCCTATTAACTTTAGATTATTATGAACTCATAAGTATTTTTTACTCTTTATTTTTCACTTTTTCACAAGAGCTTTGCTATCTGAGTTCTAATTTCTGGTTATGTACCATCTTTTCTTCCTGAATCCACCATTATCTACAAAGGGTTCATTTCTCTTTTCACCATGATTAGCCATAGTCCAAACCTTGGCAGCTTTCCTAATATGATGTAAACATCTGTAATTTCTTTCAGTGGACTTTGCTGTCTTTACACATATACAACAGAATAAGTAAAACAGAAATGAAGAATGAGAATGTAGACAATATGGGCTCAAAAAAATTACTTCCTGTACATAAGAATAAATAATGATGAATTAATTACAGACCCACATTTATGTAGTAGTTTACATAAATTTTCACTGGTATCCAAGTATACCTATGATTTCACAAACATTAAATCAGATTTCATTTCCTTTAGGAATACTTGAGTGCTTTAATAAGTTTTCATGAATGAAAACTGTTTACCATGCAGGTGATGTGGTATTTGTACATGGAGCTGCGGCCACACCTTTAAAACTTGTGGCAGCACTGACTGAACATGGAAAGAAGCAACAGCTGAGTGACGTAACAGTCTGCCATATACACACTGAGGGACCTGCACTTTATGCTCAACCAGACTGTGAAGGTTAATAATGTTCATGTTCCACTTTTAGTACAGTATAATTCTTTAAGTGGTTATGTACTTCTAAACATTGATGTATACTTTTAATATCTGTCTTTCAGATTTTATTGTACTATATCAAAGAAAACAAATGTGAATTTCTGAATTTTTATTTTTACATATTCTCCAAAACATTTTGCTTTTCCAAATGACTTTATGTATATTTGATTAATAAGATTTTTGTGTACATTCACTGGTGAGATATGCAAGGGAAACAAGCCTTTCTTTTTTTTTATTTTCCTGTGTTGATACAGTACCTATGATTAAATGAATGTTCATACTAAAGTAGCATTTATGGATCTGGAGAAGGCATATGATAGAGTTGATAGAGATGCTCTGTGGAAGGTATTAAGAATATATGGTGTGGGAGGCAAGTTGTTAGAAGCAGTGAAAAGTTTTTATCGAGGATGTATGGCATGTGTACGTGTAGGAAGAGAGGAGAGTGATTGGTTCTCAGTGAATGTAGGTTTGCGGCAGGGGTGTGTGATGTCTCCATGGTTGTTTAATTTGTTTATGGATGGGGTTGTTAGGGAGGTAAATGCAAGAGTTTTGGAAAGAGGGGCAAGTATGAAGTCTGTTGGGGATGAGAGAGCTTGGGAAGTGAGTCAGTTGTTGTTCGCTGATGATACAGCGCTGGTGGCTGATTCATGTGAGAAACTGCAGACGTTGGTGACTGAGTTTGGTAAAGTGTGTGAAAGAAGAAAGTTAAGAGTAAATGTGAATAAGAGCAAGGTTATTAGGTACAGTAGGGTTGAGGGTCAAGTCAACTGGGAGGTAAGTTTGAATGGAGAAAAACTGGAGGAAGTAAAGTGTTTTAGATATCTGGGATGTGCTGGAAATGAGATGTTTGAGGACAATGTCCCAACCCACCCCCATACACATGTATATACATACGTCCACACACGCAAATATACATACCTACACAGCTTTCCATGGTTTACCCCAGACGCTTCACATGCCCTGATTCAATCCACTGACAGCACGTCAACCCCGGTATACCACATCGATCCAATTCACTCTATTCCTTGCCCTCCTTTCACCCTCCTGCATGTTCAGGCCCCGATCACACAAAATCTTTTTCACTCCATCTTTCCACCTCCAATTTGGTCTCCCACTTCTCCTCGTTCCCTCCACCTCCAACACATATATCCTCTTGGTCAATCTTTCCTCACTCATTCTCTCCATGTGCCCAAACCATTTCAAAACACCCTCTTCTGCTCTCTCAACCACGCTCTTTTTATTTCCACACATCTCTCTTACCCTTACGTTACTTACTCGATCAAACCACCTCACACCACACATTGTCCTCAAACATCTCATTTCCAGCACATCCATCCTCCTGCGCACAACTCTATCCATAGCCAATGCCTCGCAACCATACAACATTGTTGGAACCACTATTCCTTCAAACATACCCATTTTTGCTTTCCGAGATAATGTTCTCGACTTCCACACATTCTTCAAGGCTCCCAGGATTTTCGCCCCCTCCCCCACCCTATGATCCACTTCCGCTTCCATGGTTCCATCCGCTGCCAGATCCACTCCCAGATATCTAAAACACTTTACTTCCTCCAGTTTTGCTCCATTCAAACTTACCTCCCAATTGACTTGACCCTCAACCCTACTGTACCTAATAACCTTGCTCTTATTCACATTTACTCTTAACTTACTTAATTTACTCTTAATATTTTATAGATTCATTATTTCTTCCTAGTTTCTCAAAATTTTATTTCATTAAAATTTTTCAAAGATTCATTATGAGAAAACAGGCATAATTTTTAGATAGTTACTGTATAATTGAATTGCTTGGTCCAACATCATGGAGATAAAGTCTTTGGATCATATGTACATCTTATTAGTTTGCCAGACACAGAAATACCTTGTGTGACTTAATTTCTTCCTCAGGTATTTTCCGGAGTAATTCATTCTTTATTGGGTCCAACTGTCGGCAGGCTGTTAATGAAGGTCGAGGGGATTTTGTACCTATTTTCCTCTCGGAGATTCCACTCCTCTTCCATCGAAAAATAATTGAGATTGACGTAGCACTTGTCCAGGTAGGTTATTCATTCATAAGAAGTGATTTCACTGTAACCATCCAAGGAAGACAACTTTTCCCATGTTATAATGCACTTGGTTTATAGCAGTTTATTTACAGCATACATCAGTGAAGGATGAATGATTAGTTGATAAGTAAAATGAGTAAATTTTATTTTTATTGTGAGTAAATTTTATAAATAAGAATAAGAATTACAACAATTCAGACATTGTTGCAGAGACCTCATTATTTTCATACAATATCATGCAGTATGGTCATATGCCAGGCTTATGTCCATGCACTGTTAGTGGCAGTTTGTCTGTATAAGCTGCAGCATCCTCACCATTCTGCCAACATACAAAATGTTTGCCTCTCAAGTTAGAAAAATTGTGCCAACTCATGTACACAGATCACTTTTTTAATACTACTTCCTAAACATGATAGATATGTTTTCACCAAAAAAGATAAAAAGAAAGAAAATGATTCACATCAGCTTTAAAGTCACCTGTCCTGCAAAGGATAGCTGCATTATTTGCAGTGCCAGTGCCTTATACCATATGAATGCCACATGGTTCCTTATTTTCTGTTTCAGCAGGAGGTAGGATGTCTAACCCAGATGCCCCTTTTTTATGACATTAAAACAAGGCTATATGAGAGTTTTGTAAATTCATGAAAAACGTTTTGTAAATCCATGATAAACAAATTTAAATGCAAAACCCATAGACAGCAAACTGAAATAAATGCAGAACATAATTTTTTTTTTTTTTGTATAATATGAATGAGAAGTTGATAGCAGAGTGGATGGGATTATGGCTGAAGTGCTGAAGTATAAAGGAGAAAGTGTGATAGAGTGGATGCATCTTATATGTAATTTAGCATGGAAACAGAAGGTTGTGCCTGAGGATCGGATAAAAGCTATTACTGTTCCCTTATTCAAAGGGAAAGGTGCGAAGGACTTATGTAGCAGTAATAGGGGAAGGTGTCCATTAAGTATACCAGGAAAAGTGTATGCAAGGATATTAATTGACAGAGTGATGGAAGGGATTGAATGCAGAATAAGTGAAGAGCAAGGGGGTTTTAGGAAAGTTAGGTTATGGGTGGATCAGATATTTGTTGTAAAGATGACCTTGGAAAAGCATTTAATGAAAGGTAAGAAGTCATATGCAGCTTTTATGGTTCTGGAGAAAGCATATGACAGAGTTGAGTGGAATGCTTTGTGGGGTGTGTCAAGGATATATGGTAAAGGAGGAAAACTTATGGATGGTGTAAAAGCCTTCTATAGAGGAGCAAATGCCTTTGTAAGAGTGGATGGAGAGCTGAGCAAAGGTTTTGAGATACATGTTGGTGTCAAGCAGGACTGTGTGATGTCACCATAGCTTGTTGATATATGTATGGATGGAGTAATGAGAGAGATGAAAGCTAAATTAGGGAAAATGGGTGCAGAGATGGAGTGTGGCAGTGAGATATGGTGGCTAGTGGCAAGGCTGTTTGTGGATGATGCTGTGTTGTTTCTGGAGAGTGAAGAGAAGTTGCAGAAGGTTGTAAGTGTATTTTATGATGTGTGTAAGCAGATGAATTTGAAGGTACATGCAAGTAAAAGTAAAGTAATGGTGTTTGAAAGGAAATGGAGTGAAAGTATAGATTTTGTAAGACCATATTGAGTGTACTAAATTGGGCTGTGGACAGGGGGGGGGAAAAAGACTGGAAGAAGTGAGGTGATTTAAGAATCTTGAAGCTGTCTTGGTTAAGTGTGGTAATATGGACAGAGAGATAAGGGAGAGAGCAGTACATAGTAGAACATTCATTGGGTCCCTTGGTAGAGTAATGAAGGGTAGAGGTGTAAGTATGGAACTTAAATGCAGGTAAAAGTAAAGTAATGGTGTTGGAAAGGAAGCGGAGTGAAAGTACAGATTTTGTAAAACCATATTGAGTGAAAGAAGAAAGTGTACTAAATTGTGCTGTAGATAGGGGAGGGAAAAGACTGAAAGAAGTGAGGGAATTCAAGTACCTGGGAGCTGTCTAGGGTAAGTGTGGTAATATGGAAGGAGAGATGAGGGAGAGAGCACTACAGGGTAGAAGGTTCATTGGGTCCCTGATAAAATAATGAAGGGTAGAGGTGTAAGTATGGAAGTGAAGAGAGGATTAAGGGACTGCATAGTCCTTCCAACCCTGACCTATGCAGCCGAAACATGGATGTGGAGTGAGGCACAGAGGTCAAGAATCCAGGCTGTGAAGATGAGCTTTTTGAGAAGAGCACATGGTGTTACTAGATGAAATGAAGAAAGAAATGAAAGGGTGTATGAGAGATATGATATGCAAGAAATGTAAGGGGAGTGAATTGTGGAGTGGTAGAATGGGTGAAACATAATACTTTGAGGTGGTTTGGGCATATGGAAAGAATGCAAAACTGTGAGTTTACAAGGAGAGTGTATGATAGTATGATTAAAGGGGTTGATGCGAGTGGAAGACCACCTGCAACAGGCAAATAGGGTGGAGGAATACTGGAGGGAGTGAAACAGAGGAAGAATGGTTTATGCAAGGGAGGCATGTAAGGACAGGGATAAGTGGAGACTCTTTCACTGTGGCAACTCATTGATGGGAGCTCTAGGAAGGAATGCACATTGCATCAGAGATATAGATAGATAGATAGATAGATAGATTTACATTCAGATAATCTGCTGTGTATAAATTATTTATATTTTGCCTGTATGTAAAAATTATATATGTAAACAAGTATCAATTTCAGCTATCTGATTATAGCACATGAGTCATCTGCAGTGTCATGAGCTGCCACTGGTCATAGATTTTAACATCTAGCCTAGAGTTCAAAGTCTGACTTCAGATTTCTGTTGTCTTCTAAAGTAATATTCTGTCATCATCATTGCTACTGAAATGCAGCAATATCAACAATTGATAATATGAATTTATGAATTAAAAAACAGTGGAACATGATTCAGAAGAAATTTTACGTTAAAGTTTAATTTAGAGCCTTACAACTAAACTCACTACTGCATTATCTTTTTTCTCTACTCAATACACCTTGATTACATGGTGTACCAACACCCATAGCTGGAGAAATAGTAATATGGAATAAAAGTAAAATAAAGAGATGATATAGGTAGGAGTGATAAAACTTTAAAAATGTAAGATTATCTTTGTCTGCGTTCATTTTAAGCTTTATGTGTTTCCAGACTGGTGCATACAGATTGACAGAAGTTGTGGATTTCATCCACATTAATATAAGGTAAACAATTATCAAGCAAAAAGGAAATTATTTGTTTTTAGTTTAGCTCTATATCTTGAGTAATCTTAAACCTCTTAAGCAGACATAAGTTTCCTGGTATTTCTGAAATATAGATATTTTTCAAGTAAAGGGAAGAGCAGTCTCTCTTGAAATGAAAGAACATCCTCTAAGAACAGGGAAACGACAAAGAAACCAATGGTATTGACCTCAGTATACCCTTGGAAAAACGGAAAAACGCCAGTTTTAGTGGGAACATACAGTGTAACACAACAGTAGCTGCTACACATTCTATTACAACTTGACTCATAGAGATGGTGATGCCATCATTTCATTTACATTGATTTGATACAAAGAACACTTTTTTTCAAATATATACAGAATTTCTGTCATTTTGCAGTATTTATTTATGAATCATACAAGGTGCAACTACTCACAAGTTTTCTTTTTTGTAGGTTTATGTAATAGATGTCTTTTCTTCCTACAGAATGCTCATCTTTTAGTATATAGAGTCACTTTGTAGGTTTATAAAATGTGGGAAAAGTTTATTGTGTCTTTGACCTTAAGTGCAGCTATAGCGATGAGGATTTTACTTCTTGCAAAACAAGTTGACCATATTGTGACACTAATGCCTCCAAAATGTAGGCCTTCAGTATCAGAGTGTTTATTAAAAACTTGTATGCCATGTATATTATTTTCAAATTTTTTTCATCTGGGATCTCTAAAGTTTTTATTGCTATGAAGCAAATGTTGCCAATTTCATTTGCATTTAGCTGTGTACTGTACTGTGATATCTTTGTGATACCATAGCTAGTGTAACTGAAGAATCCATGCATAATTATCATTTTAGGAGTGCTAAGGTTTATGGTACCTGCCATCTTCATAGGTCATTGGCAATTTAATTCCTGACACTAAAGCAATTACCATTGATCTCTGCAAGGTCAGCTTTATGCAGCTCTGGTTGTAAGGTTATTGTAATATAGTAATAAAGAAATTTGCAGTCAAGGATATATGTTTATGGGGATTAAAATGATGGGCTTGTCTTTGGCAGATTTTATGGCAGATTTTTATTTTGAACTTTGTGCATTTTCCCAAGATAGTGCACACACACACACACACACACACACACACACACACACTCTCTCACACGCACATGCACACACACACACACACACACCCACACACACACACACACACACACACTAACTTGTAAACTTTGTTTCCATCATGTGTATATCATTTCATAATTTGGTAACGTGAATTGGAAAATTAGGTGGACTAAATGGCCATATTTCCTTCATTATGGCTCACATGGTATTCATCATATACACTACACTGCCATACTTCTTGCTTATCTTTCTGAAATAGCACATACTCATATAACCATGTTTCTGTTACAAAATTGTTCATGAAACTCTGATGCCTGCATTGTGCAAAGCATATTAGTTTGAACTTCAAATTTTGTCTCAAAAATTTTTTGTAAGTACTTTAGCACATGTTCTGGTTGAATTATTAGAGTGGTATAACTGAGTAAGGGGGACAGAAACACATTTAACAACAACAATGCTTTATTGGATAGAATGTACAAGGTGAAGTAGCAGAAGGCTTTGAGCACGTGGAGGTACAGGATTATGGTGGAGAAGAGGTAAGTTAAGGTAGGTCAAGTAATACAACACATGCTTGGCAGGGGTCCTATGATGCTGGTGATGATAGACATCAGATGAAGCACGAGCACATGGGAGGAGTGTGTGGCTGCTGAGGCAACTTGGAGTTCCTGTTGGAGGTGGTTGTGGCATGTATCACAGCTCCTGGTGTGTGTGGCAGCTGCCGGTTTGTGACTGGGTTGCAGGAGGCTCCTGGAGTTGTGCTAGGGTTGTGGGAGGCTCCAGGAGTTGTGATGGGGTTGCAGAAGCCTCCTGGAGTTGTGCTAGGGTTGCAGGAGTGCTGTAGGTGTGGCCATAGGTCACCTGTTAGTACAGATGCTGTTGGTGGTGGGCAAAGGCAATGTCCTATGCAAATCCTGCCAAAGGTGGACTTCAGAGATGAGGCACCACTGTGCATCCTGCCAGGAATGTGAAATGTCAGGAGTCATGTGGGACATTTACTGTTAGAGGAGATGTCCTAAGGGCAGCTTGAGTCTGGAGTCACATTGGTAAGACATCAGGTACAGAAGCGGTACATTTGCTCTCTAATGGTAAATTGACTGCCTTAATGGCTTACTTTGGTGATACCTAGGTATTTAAGAGGTGGCAAGGTCAGGTCTGGGAAGGGTAGCTATTCTCAAAGGGAATTAGAGACATCAAAGCCAAATGTCACGAGCTTCTAACCTCTCTCCAAGCTGTTGGACTTGAGGTTAAGTCCATAAGAGTGGCACCTCTCATGGAAATAGTCAGGTCATCTATAATAACAACAGCAGCTTTTGATCTACTACTGCTAAACAGTGAATGTGGGTGTCAAGGATTAATACTGCAGGTGCAGTTGTAGGTTGGGTCTCCAAACACATTTTTCCCGGGGATTATTTGGTCAGGTGAGGTCAAAAGTTGTCACCTGCCACCCAGTCAAGGTGTTGTCAGTGTGGAGCGACAGTGAGTCTCTACTCTACTTTCCTTCTTCCATATTTTTGCAAGATTAAGACTTGGATGTTGATGAGAGAGATAATATAGTTGGCTGGTTGTCCAGTGCTGTAATGACTCACCATCACTCCATATTGACAATGCCTTAACTTGGTGGTGGGTGTTAGCCTGTGACCTCATCTGACCTAATAATCCCCAGGAAAAATGTGTTTGGTAGCCCAACCTTCAGCTGCTTTTGAAATATTCATCCCAACACCCAATCTTGATGTTCAGTGGTAGCAGATCACAAGCTGCTGCTGTAATTATCGATGACCTGAAATATTTCCGTGAGAGGTGCCATTCTTACAGACTTAACCTCAAGTCCAACAACTTTGAGAGAGGTTAGATGCTTATGACATTCAGTTTCAACATCCCTAATTCCCTTTGGGAATAGCTACCTCTCCCAGACCTGACCTCACTGCCCTTATATACCCAGGTATCACTGCATTAAGTCAGTCAGGTAGTTGACTCACTATTAGACAATAAGTTTACCACTCCAGAACCTGAAGACTTGTTGATGTGACTCCAGACTCAAATCCTCCTTAGGATGTCTCCTACATCAGTATATGTCCCAGTGTGACTCCTAATCTTTCATGTTCCTGGCAGATTACATTGTGGAGCCTCATCTCTGACATCCACCTTCAGCAGATTTCATGTGGAAAATCACTTCTGCCTGCTACTAGCAACATCTGTAACAAGGGACCTATTGCCACACCCATGGCATTCCTGCAACCCTAGCACAACTCCAGAGCCTCCTGTGACCCAAGGACTAATCAGCAGTCACTGCACGCTTCAGGAACCTTCCTCAACCCAGTCACAAGCTGACTGCTGCTACACAGTCCAGAAGCCACAATAAATGCCAGCACACCTCCCACAGGAGCTCCACGTTAACTCAGCAACCATGCACTTCTGCTTTATCTGAAGTCCACCATCACAAGCATCTGAGGATCCCTGCCAAGCCTATCTTGTATTACTCAACCTACCTTGCTTTACCTCTTTTTTGCCATAATACTGTGCCTCCAGTAAGTAGCTCATTGCCCTCTGCTCCCTCACCTTGTATGTCCTATCCAATAAAACATTGTTGTTGTGGTTTAACACATTTCTTTGCCCCTCTGTTAAACCACTCTAATTATCCAATCAGAACATTCTCTAAACTGGTGACCCCAGAGTGACAAAGAGGGACTTTCGAACACATCATTATAGTGCTATTGTCAACCTTCCTTGGCCCTTGCTGTCATGGTTCTTTTTCCAACATTCACCCACAATCGCCTCACACCTGTCCATCTTCCTTCTTGTTTTTTCTTTAGTATACCACGTCTTTCCATTTCACTCTATCCCATGCGCGCCTTTCATCTTCCTATTTGGGCCCTATCACTCAAAATCTTTTTATCTCCATCCTTCCATCTCCAGTTAGGTCTCCCCATTCTCCTTGTTCCCACCACTTTTGACACATATCCTCTTTGTCAACTTTTCCTCATTCATTCTCTCCTTACATCCAAACCATAGTAACACATCCTCTTCTGCTCATTCAACCACACTCTTCCAGTTACCACAATTCTGTCTTAACTTTTCATTACTAACTTAATCAAACCACCTTACACCACACACTGTTCTCAAACATTTCATTTCCATCGCATCTACCCTCTCTGCACAGCCTTATCTATAGCCCATGATTGCATCCATATAATATTGTTGGGACTGCTATACCTTCAAACACACCAATAGCTGCACTTAGGTAACATTTTTCTCTTTCCACACATTCTTCAGTGGGAGTGAGTGGCTGGAAATCCTCCCTTCCTATATTACTTTCCAAAGTAAGAACATAGCAAGGAGTGAAGTGAGGATTTTCCCCTCTAAGCCTCTGATGCTTGTTCTTGGCACTACCTTGCTTATACATGAAATGGCATGCCTGTTTGAAAAAATATATGGCTGTTTGTTAAAGACCAGCATTCTGTCCACAAACATACACTACAATCTCTCCTTGTTGTACATAACACTTTACTCACATAGCTCATTCTTTCTAACTCTAGATTTCACTGTGGTGAGCACTATGTGCTAGCCCTGCCTTTTGGCAAAATGATAGGAGCAATATATAGTAGTATTAAGTAGGAACATGTAGGCAGGAGCATTAGGTAGAAGGGGTAGGTAGGAGCAGGTGGTAGTTGTAGTAGTCATTAAGAACATTAGGTAAGAGCCTTTACAAACACTGTGTTAGAGTTGCCCTGTGCCAATGGCCCATCAAGGGTGAGGAATGAAACTCCAAACAGCAGCACTGGAGTTCACTAGTTAAGGAGACCATTGCCGTGTCCAACCCTTAGAGAAACTTCCAGTTTGGAACAGGCGTTGAAGATATAGATAGAAAGATTAGGTAGAAGTAGTAGGTAGGAGCATTAGGCTGGAGCATTAGGTAGAACACGGGAAATGGCGGATAGTATGAAAGAATGGGATTTATTTAGGGAAGCAGTGATGGCTTGCGCAAAAGATGCTTGTGGCATGAGAAGCGTGGGAGATGGACAGATTAGAAAGGGTAGTGAGTGGTGGGATGAAGAAGTAAGATTATTAGTGAAAGAGAAGAGAGAGGCATTTGGACGATTTCTGCAGGGAAATAATGCAAATGAGTGGGAGATGTATAAAAGAAAGAGGCAGGAGGTCAAGAGAAAGGTGCAAGAGGTGAAAAAGAGGGCAAATGAGAGTTGGGGTGAGAGAGTATCATTAAATTTTAGGGAGAATAAAAAGATGTTTTGGAAGGAGGTAAATAAAGTGCGTAAGACAAGGGAACAAATGGGAATTTCAGTGAAAGGGGCTAATGGGGAGGTGATAACAAGTAGTGGTGATGTGAGAAGGAGATGGAGTGAGTATTTTGAAGGTTTGTTGAATGTGTTTGATGATAGAGTGGCAGATATAGTGTGTTTTGGTCGAGGTGTTGTGCAAAGTGAGAGGGTCAGAGAGAATGATTTGGTAAACAGAGAAGACTTAGTAAAATCTTTGCAGAAGATGAAAGCTGGCAAGGCAGCGGGTTTGGATGGTATTGCAGTGGAATTTATCAAAGAGGTGGTGACTGTATTGTTGACTGGTTGGTAAGGTTATTTAATGTATGTATGACTCATGGTGAGGTGCCTGAGGATTGGCAAAATGCTTGCATAGTGCCATTGTACAAAGGCAAAGGGGATAAAAGTGAATGCTCAAATTACAGATGTATAAGTTTGTTGAATATTCCTGGTAAATTATATGGGAGGGTATTGATTGAGAGGGTGAAGGCATGTACAGAGCATCAGATTGGGGAAGAGCAGTGTGGTTTCAGAAGTGGTAGAGGATGTGTGGATCAGGTGTTTGCTTTGAAGAATGTATGTGAGAAATACTTAGAACAGCAAATGGATTTGCGTAGCATTTATGGATCTGGAGAAGGCATATGATAGAGTTGATAGAGATGCTCTGTAGAAGGTTTTAAGAATATATGGTGTGGGAGACAAGTTGTTAGAAGCAGTGAAAAGTTTTTATCGAGGATGTAAGGCACGTGTACGTGTAGGAAGCGATGAAAGTGATTGGTTCTCATTGAATGTAGGTTTGCAGCAGGGGTGTGTGATGTCTCCATGGTTGTTTAATTTGTTTATGGATGAGGTTGTTAGGGAGGTGAATGCAAGAGTTTTGGAAAGAGGGGCAAGTATGCAATCTGTTGTGGATAAAAGAGCTTGGGAAGTGAGTCAGTTGTTGTTCGCTGATGATACAGCGCTGATGGCTGATTCATGTGAGAAACTGCAGAAGCTGGTGGCTGAGTTTGGTAAAGTGTGTGAAAGAAGAAAGCTGAGAGTAAATGTGAATAAGAGCAAGGTTATTAGGTACAGTAGGGTTGAGGGACAAGTCAACTGGGAGGTAAGTTTGAATGGAGAAAAACTGGAGGAAGTGAAGTGTTTTAGATATCTGGGAGTGGATTTGGCAGCGGATGGAACCAGGGAAGCGGAAGTGAATCAAAGGGTGGAGGAGGGGGCGAAAGTTCTGCGAGCGTTGAAGAATGTGTGGAAGTCAAGAACATTATCTTGGAAAGCAAAAATGGGTATGTTTGAAGGAATAGTGGTTCCAACAATGTTGTATGGTTGCGAGGCGTGGGCTGTGGATAGAGTTGTGTGCAGGAGGGTGGATGTGCTGGAAATGAGATGTTTGAGGACAGGTGTGAGGTGGTCGAGTAAGTAATGTAAGGGTAAGAGAGATGTGTGGAAATAAAAAGAGTGTGGTTGAGAGAGCATAAGAGGGTGTTTTGAAATGGTTTGGTCACATGGAGAGAATGAGTGAGGGAAGATTGACCAAGAGGATATATGTGTCAGAGGTGGAGGGAACGAGGAGAAGTGGGAGACCAAATTGGAGGTGGAAAGATGGAGTGAAAAAGATTTTGAGTGATCAGGGCCTGAACATGCAGGAGGGTGAAAGGCGTGCAAGGAATCGAGTGAATTGGAACGATGTGGTATACTGGGGTCGACTAGCTGTCAATGGATTGAACCAGGGCATGTGAAGCCATGTGAAGTGTCTGGGGTAAACCATGGAAAGTTCTGTGGGGCCTGGATGCGGAAAGGGAGCTGTGGTTTCGGTGCATTATTACATGACAGCTAGAGACTGAGTGTGAACAAATGGGGCCCTTGTTGTCTTTTCCTAGCACTACCTTGCACACATGAGGGGGGAGAGGGTTGTTATTCCATGTGTGGCAGGGTGGCAATGGGAATAAGTAAAGGCAGACAGTATGAATTATGTACATGTGTATATATGTATATGTCTGTGTGTGTATATATATATCTATATATATCTATATATATATATATATATATATATATATATATATATATATATATATATTTTGTGTGATCGGGGCCTGAACATGCAGGAGGGTGAAAGGAGGGCAAGGAATAGAGTGAATTGGAGCGATGTGGTATACAGGGGTTCACGTGCTGTCATATATATATATATATATATATATATTTTTTTTTTCTTTTTTCTTTTTTTTTATACTTTGTCGCTGTCTCCCGCGTCTGCGAGGTAGCGCAAGGAAACAGACGAAAGAAATGGCCCAACCCCCCCCCCATACACATGTACATACACACGCCCACACACGCAAATATACATACCTACACAGCTTTCCATGGTTTACCCCAGACGCTTCACATGCCTTGATTCAATCCACTGACAGCACGTCAACCCCTGTATACCACATCGCTCCAATTCACTCTATTCCTTGCCCTCCTTTCACCCTCCTGCATGTTCAGGCCCCGATCACACAAAATCTTTTTCACTCCATCTTTCCACCTCCAATTTCGTCTCCCTCTTCTCCTCGTTCCCTCCACCTCCGACACATATATCCTCTTGGTCAATCTTTCCTCACTCATTCTCTCCATGTGCCCAAACCATTTCAAAACACCCTCTTCTGCTCTCTCAACCACGCTCTTTTTATTTCCACACATCTCTCTTACCCTTACGTTACTTACTCGATCAAACCACCTCACACCACACATTGTCCTCAAACATCTCATTTCCAGCACATCCATCCTCCTGCGCACAACTCTATCCATAGCCCACGCCTCGCAACCATACAACATTGTTGGAACCACTATTCCTTCAAACATACCCATTTTTGCTTTCCGAGATAATGTTCTCGACTTCCACACATTTTTCAAGGCTCCCAAAATTTTCGCCCCCTCCCCCACCCTATGATCCACTTCCGCTTCCATGGTTCCATCCGCTGACAGATCCACTCCCAGATATCTAAAACACTTCACTTCCTCCAGTTTTTCTCCATTCAAACTCACCTCCCAATTGACTTGACCCTCAACCCTACTGTACCTAATAACCTTGCTCTTATTCACATTTACTCTTAACTTTCTTCTTCCACACACTTTACCAAACTCAGTCACCAGCTTCTGCAGTTTCTCACATGAATCAGCCACCAGCGCTGTGTCATCAGCGAACAACAACTGACTCACTTCCCAAGCTCTCTCATCCCCAACAGACTTCATACTTGCCCCTCTTTCCAGGACTCTTGCATTTACCTCCCTAACAACCCCATCCATAAACAAATTAAACAACCATGGAGACATCACGCACCCCTGCCGCAAACCTACATTCACTGAGAACCAATCACTTTCCTCTCTTCCTACACGTACACATGCCTTACATCCTCGATAAAAACTTTTCACTGCTTCTAACAATTTGCCTCCCACACCATATATTCTTAATACCTTCCACAGAGCATCTCTATCAACTCTATCATATGCCTTCTCCAGATCCATAAATGCTACATACAAATCCCTTTGCTTTTCTAAGTATTTCTCACATACATTCTTCAAAGCAAACACCTGATCCACACATCCTCTACCACTTCTGAAACCGCACTGCTCTTCCCCAATGCGTTTTTTTTTTTTTTTTTATACTTTGTCGCTGTCTCCCGCGTTTGCGAGGTAGCGCAGGGAAACAGACGAAAGAAATGGCCCAACCCCCCCATACACATGTACATACACACGTCCACACACGCAAAGATACATACCTACACAGCTTTCCATGGTTTACCCCGGACGCTTCACATGCCTTGATTCAATCCACTGACAGCACGTCAACCCCTGTATACCACATCGCTCCAATTCACTCTATTCCTTGCCCTCCTTTCACCCTCCTGCATGTTCAGGCCCCGATCACACAAAATCCTTTTCACTCCATATATATATATATCTATATATATGATATAGATGTATAGGTATGTATATTTGCGTGTGTGGACGTGTATGTATATACATGTGTATGTAGGTGGGTTTGGCCATTCTTTCGTCTGTTTCCTTGCACTACCTCGCTAACGCAGGAGATAGCAACAAAGCACAATAATAATAATAAAAAAAATTATTTATTTTTAATTTTATTTTGCTTTGTCGCTGTCTCCCGCGTTTGCGAGGTAGCGCAAGGAAACAGACGAAAGAAATGGCCAAGCCCAACCCCATACACATGTATATACACACACGTCCATGCACGCAAATATACATACCTATACATCTCAATGTACACATATATATATACACACACAGACACATACATATATACCCATGCACACAATTTACACTGTCTGCCTTTATTCATTCCCATCACCACCTCGCCACACATGGAATACCATCCCCCTCCCCCCTCATGTGTGCGGGGTAGCGCTAGGAAAAGACAACAAAGGCCTCATTCGTTCACACTCAGACTCTAGCTGTCATGCAATAATGCCCGAAACCACAGCTCCCTTTCCACATCCAGGCCCCATACAGCTTTCCATGGTTTACCCCAGACGCTTCACATGCCCTGATTCAATCCACTGACAGCACGTCAACCCCGGTATACCACATCGATCCAATTCACCCTATTCCTTGCCCGCCTTTCACCCTCCTGCATGTTCAGACCCCGATCACTCAAAATCTTTTTCACTCCATCTTTCCACCTCCAATTTGGTCTCATACTTCTCCTCGTTCCCTCCACCTCCGACACATATATCCTCTTAGTCAATCTTTCCTCACTCATTCTCTCCATGTGCCCAAACCATTTCAAAACACCCTCTTATGCTCTCTCAACCACGCTCTTTTTATTTCCACACATCTCTCTTACCCTTACATTACTTACTCGATCAAACCACCTCACACCACACATTGTCCTCAAACATCTCATTTCCAGCACATCCACCCTCCTGCGCACAACTCTATCCATAGCCCACGCCTCGCAACCATACAACATTGTTGGAACCACTATTCCTTCAAACATACCCATTTTTGCTTTCCGAGATAATGTTCTCGACTTCCACACATTCTTCAACGCTCCCAGAATTTTCGCCCCCTCCCCCACCCTATGATCCACTTCCGCTTCCATGTTTCCATCCGCTGCCAAATCCACTCCCAGATATCTAAAACACTTCACTTCCTCCAGTTTTTCTCCATTCAAACTCACCTCCCAATTGACTTGACCCTCAACCCTACTGTACCTAATAACCTTGCTCTTATTCACATTTACTCTTAACTTTCTTCTTTCACACACTTTACCAAACTCAGTCACCAGCTTCTGCAGTTTCTCACATGAATCAGCCACCAGCGCTGTATCATCAGCGAACAACAACTGACTCACTTCCCAAGCTCTCTCATCCCCAACAGACTTCATACTTGCCCCTCTTTCCAAAACTCTTGCATTCACCTCCCTAACAACCCCATCCATAAACAAATTAAACAACCATGGAGACATCACACACCCCTGCCGCAAACCTACATTCACTGAGAACCAATCACTTTCCTCTCTTCCTACATGTACACATGCCTTACATCCTCGATAAAAACTTTTCACTGCTTCTAACAACTTGCCTCCCACACCATATATTCTTAATACCTTCCACAGAGCATCTCTATCAACTCTATTATATGCCTTCTCCAGATCCATAAATGCTACATACAAATCCATTTGCTTTTCTAAGTATTTCTCACATACATTCTTCAAAGCAAACACCTGATCCACACATCCTCTACCATTTCTGAAACCACACTCCTCTTCCCCAATCTGATGCTCTGTACATGCCTTCACCCTCTCAATGAAGATGAAGAAGTAAGATAATTAGTGAAAGAGAAGAGAGAGGCATTTGGACAATTTTTGCAGGGAAAAAAATGCAATTGAGTGGGAGATGTATAAAAGAAAGAGTCAGGAGGTCAAGAGAAAGGTGCAAGAGGTGAAAAAAAGGGCAAATGAGAGTTGGGGTGAGATAGTATCATTAAATTTTAGGGAGAATAAAAAGATGTTCTGGAAGGAGGTAAATAAAGTGCGTAAGACAAGGGAGCAAATAGGAACTTCAGTGAAGGGCGCAAATGAGGAGGTGATAACAAGTAGTGGTGATGTGAGAAAGAGATGGAGTGAGTATTTTGAAGGTTTGTTGAATGTGTTTGATGATAGAGTAGCAGATATAGGGTGTTTTGGTCGAGGTGGTGTGCAAAGTGAGAGGGTTAGGGAAAATGATTTGGTAAACAGAGAAGAGGTTGTAAAAGCTTTGCGGAAGATGAAAGCCAGCAAAGCAGCAGGTTTGGATGGTATTGCAGTGGAATTTATTAAAAAAGGGGGTGACTGTATTATTGACTGGTTGGTAAGGTTATTTAATGTATGTATGACACATGGTGAGGTGCCTGAGGATTGGCGGATTGCGTGCATAGTGCCATTGTACAAAGGCAAAGGGGATAAGAGTGAGTGCTCAAATTACAGAGGTGTAAGTTTGTTGAGTATTCCTGGGAAATTATATGGAAGGGTATTGATTGATATATATATATATATATATATATATATATATATATATATATATATATATATATATATATATATATATATATATATATATATGATACAGCGCTGGTGGCTGATTCATGTGAGAAACTGCAGAAGCTGGTGACTGAGTTTGGTAAAGTGTGTGGAAGAAGAAAGTTAAGAGTAAATGTGAATAAGAGCAAGGTTATTAGGTACAGTAGGGTTGAGGGTCAAGTCAATTGGGAGGTGAGTTTGAATGGAGAAAAACTGGAGGAAGTGAAGTGTTTTAGATATCTGGGAGTGGATCTGTCAGCGGATGGAACCATGGAAGCGGAAGTGGATCATAGGGTGGGGAAGGGGGCGAAAATTTTGGGAGCCTTGAAAAATGTGTGGAAGTCGAGAACATTATCTCGGAAAGCAAAAATGGGTATGTTTGAAGGAATAGTGGTTCCAACAATGTTGTATGGTTGCGAGGCGTGGGCTATGGATAGAGTTGTGCGCAGGAGGATGGATGTGCTGGAAATGAGATGTTTGAGGACAATGTGTGGTGTGAGGTGGTTTGATCGAGTAAGTAACGTAAGGGTAAGAGAGATGTGTGGAAATAAAAAGAGCGTGGTTGAGAGAGCAGAAGAGGGTGTTTTGAAATGGTTTGGGCACATGGAGAGAATGAGTGAGGAAAGATTGACCAAGAGGATATATGTGTCGGAGGTGGAGGGAACGAGGAGAAGAGGGAGACCAAATTGGAGGTGGAAAGATGGAGTGAAAAAGATTTTGTGTGATCGGGGCCTGAACATGCAGGAGGGTGAAAGGAGGGCAAGGAATAGAGTGAATTGGAGCGATGTGGTATACAGGGTTTGACGTGCTGTCAGTGGATTGAATCAAGGCATGTGAAGCGTCTGGGGTAAACCATGGAAAGCTGTGTAGGTATGTATATTTGCGTGTGTGGACGTGTGTATGTACATGTGTATGGGGGGGGGGGGTTGGGCCATTTCTTTCGTCTGTTTCCTTGCGCTACCTCGCAAACGCGGGAGACAGCGACAAAGTATAAAAAAAAAAAAAAAAAAAAAAAAAAAAAAAAAATATATATATATATATATATATATGTGGTTGAGAGAGCAGAAGAGGGTGTTTTGAAATGGTTTGGTCACATGGAGAGAATGAGTGAGGAAAGATTGACCAAGAGGATATATGTGTCAGAGGTGGAGGGAACGAGGAGAAGTGGGAGACCAAATTGGAGGTGGAAAGATGGAGTGAAAAAGATTTTGTGTGATCGGGGCCTGAACATGCAGGAGGGTGAAAGGAGGGCAAGGAATAGAGTGAATTGGATCGATGTGGTATACCGGGGTTGACGTGCTGTCAGTGGATTGAATCAGGGCATGTGAAGCGTCTGGGGTAAACCATGGAAAGCTGTGTAGGTATGTATATTTGCGTGTGTGGACGTATGTATATACATGTGTATGGGGGTGGGTTGGGCCATTTCTTTCGTCTGTTTCCTTGCGCTACCTCGCAAACGCGGGAGACAACGACAAAGCAAAAAAAAATATATATATATATATATATATATATATATATATATATATATATATATATATATATATATATAAGGTTGGTTGGTAAGGTTATTTAATGTATGTATGACTCATGGTGAGGTGCCTGAGGATTGGCGGAATGCGTGCATAGTGCCATTGTACAAAGGCAAAGGGGATAAGAGTGAGTGCTCAAATTTCAGAGGTATAAGTTTGTTCAGTATTCCTGGTAAATTATATGGGAGGGTATTGATTGAGAGGGTGAAGGCATGTACAGAGCATCAGATTGGGGAAGAGCAGTGTGGTTTCAGAAGTGGTAGAGGATGTGTGGATCAGGTGTTTGCTTTGAAGAATGTATGTGAGAAATACTTAGAAAAGCAAATGGATTTATATGTAGCATTTATGGATCTGGAGAAGGCATATGACAGAGTTGATAGAGATGCTCAGTGGAAGGTATTAAGAATATATGGTGTGGGAGGCAAGTTGTTAGAAGCAGTGAAAAGTTTTTATCGAGGATGTAAGGCATGTGTACATGTAGGAAGAGAAGAAAGTGATTGGTTCTCAGTGAATGCAGGTTTGCAGCAGGGGTGTGTGATGTCTCCATTGTTGTTTAATTTGTTTATGATGGGGTTGTTAGGGAGGTGAATGCAAGAGTTTTGGAAAGAGGGGCAAGTATGAAGTCTGTTGGGGATGAGAGAGCTTGGGAAGTGAGTCAGTTGTTGTTCGCTGATGATACAGCGCTGGTGGCTGATTCATGAGAGAAACTGCAGAAGCTGGTGACTGAGTTTGGTAAAGTGTGTGAAAGAAGAAAGTTAAGAGTAAATGTGAATAAGAGCAAGGTTATTAGGTACAGTAGGGTTGAGGGTCAAGTCAATTAGGAGGTGAGTTTCAATGGAGAAAAACTGGAGGAAGTAAAGTGTTTTAGATATCTGGGAGTGGATCTGGCAGCGGATGGAACCATGGAAGCGGAAGTGAATCATAGGGTGGGGGAGGGGGCAAAAATTCTGGGAGCCTTGAAGAATGTGTGGAAGTCGAGAACATTATCTCGGAGAGCAAAAATGGGTATGTTTGAAGGAATAGTGGTTCCAACAATGTTGTATGGTTGTGAGGCGTGGGCTATGGATAGAGTTGTGCGCAGGAGGGTGGATGTGCTGGAAATGAGATGTTTGAGGACAATGTGTGGTGTGAGGTGGTTTGATCGAGTGAGTAACGTAAGGGTAAGAGAGATGTGTGGAAATAAAAAGAGTGTGGTTGAGAGAGCAGAAGAGGGTGTTTTGAAATGGTTTGGGCACATGGAGAGAATGAGTGAGGAAAGATTGACCAAGAGGATATATGTGTCGGAGGTGGAGGGAACGAGGAGAAGAGGGAGACCAAATTAGAGGTGGAAAGATGGAGTGAAAAAGATTTTGTGTGCTCGGGGCCTGAACATGCAGGAGGGTGAAAGGAGGGCAAGGAATAGAGTGAATTGGAGCGATGTGGTATACCGGGGTTGACGTGCTGTCAGTGGATTGAATCAAGGCATACGAAGCGTCTGGGGTAAACCATGGAAAGCTGTGTAGGTGTGTATATTTGCGTGTGTGGACGTATGTATATACATGTGTATGGGGGGGGGTTGGGCCATTTCTTTCGTCTGTTTCCTTGTGCTACCTCGCAAACGCGGGAGACAGCGACAAAGCAAAAATATAATAATATAATATAATATATATATATATATATATATATATATATATATATATATATATATATATATATATATATATCCCTGGGGATAGGGGAGAAAGAATACTTCCCACGTATTCCCTGCGTGTCGTAGAAGGCGACTAAAAGGGGAGGGAGTGGGGGGCTGGAAATCCTCCCCTCTCGTTTTTTTCAATTTTCCAAAAGAAGGAACAGAGAAAGGGGCCAGGTGAGGATATTCCCTCAAAGGCCCAGTCCTTTGTCCTTAACGCTACCTCGCTAACGCGGGAAATGGCGAATAGTACGAAAGAAAAAAGAAAGATATATATATATATATATATATATATATATATTTATTATTTATTTTGCTTTGTCGCTGTCTCCCGCGTTTGCGAGGTAGCGCAAGGAAACAGACGAAAGAAATGGCCCAACCCACCCCCATACACACTGTATATACATACACGTCCACACACGCAAATATACATACCTATACATCTCAGTGTACGCATATATATACACACACAGACATACATATATACCCATGCACACAATTCACACTGTCTGCCTTTATTCATTCCCATCGCCACCTCCCCACACATGGAATACCATCCCCCTCCCCCCTCATGTGTGTGAGATAGCACTAGGAAAAGACAACAAAGGCCCCATTCGTTCACACTCAGTCTCTAGCTGTCATGCAATAATGCCCAAAACCACAGCTCCCTTTCCACATCCAGGCCCCACACAACTTTCCATGGTTTACCCCAGACGCTTCACCTGCCCTGATTCAATCCACTGACAGCACGTCAACCCCGGTATACCACATCGATCCAATTCACTCCATTCCTTGCCCACCTTTCACCCTCCTGCATGTTCAGGCCCCGATCACACAAAATCTTTTTCACTCCATCTTTCCACCTCCAATTTGGTCTCCCACCTCTCCTCGTTCCCTACACCTCCGACACATATATCCTCTTAGTCAATCTTTCCTCACTCATTCTCTCCATGTGCCCAAACCATTTCAAAACACCCTCTTCTGCTCTCTCAACCACACTCTTTTTATTTCCACACATCTCTCTTACCCTTACATTACTTACTCGATCAAACCACCTCACACCACACATTGTCCTCAAACATCTCATTTCCAGCACATCCACCCTCCTGCGCACAACTCTATCCATAGCCCACGCCTCGCAACCATACAACATTGTTGGAACCACTATTCCTTCAAACATACCCATTTTTGCTCTCCGAGATAATGTTCTCGACTTCCACACATTCTTCAAGGCTCCCAGGATTTTTGCCCCCTCCCCCACCCTATGATTCACTTCCACTTCCATGGTTCCATCCGCTGCCAGATCCACTCCCAGATATCTAAAACACTTTACTTCCTCCAGTTTTTCTCCATTCAAACTCACCTCCCAATTGACTTGACCCTCAACCCTACTGTACCTAATAACCTTGCTCTTATTCACATTTACTCTTAACTTTCTTCTTCCACACACTTTACCAAACTCAGTCACCAGCTTCTGCAGTTTCTCTCATGAATCAGCCACCAGCGCTGTGTCATCAGCGAACAACAACTGACTCACTTCCCAGACTCTCTCATCCAAAACAGACTTCATACTTGCTCCTCTTTCCAAAACTCTTGCATTCACCTCCCTAACAACCCCATCCATAAACAAATTAAACAACAATGGAGACATCACACACCCCTGCCACAAACCTACATTCACTGAGAACCAATCACTTTCCTCTCTTCCTACACGTACACATGCCTTACATCCTCGATAAAAACTTTTCACTGCTTCTAACAACTTGCCTCCCACACCATATATTCTTAATACCTTCCACAGAGCATCTCTATCAACTCTGTCATATGCCTTCTCCAGATCCATAAATGCTACATACAAATCCATTTGCTTTTCTAAGTATTTCTCACATACATTCTTCAAAGCAAACACCTGATCCACACATCCTCTACCACTTCTGAAACCACACTGATCTTCCCTAATCTGATGCTCTGTACATGCCTTCACCCTCTGAATCAATACCCTCCCGTATAATTTACCAGGAATACTCAACAAACTTATACCTCTGTAATTTGAGCACTCACTCTTACCCCCTTTGCCTTTGTACAATGGCACTATGCACGCATTCCGCCAATCCTCAGGCACCTCACCATGAGTCATACATACATTAAATAACCTTACCAACCAGTCAACAATACAGTCACCCCCTCTTTTAATAAAGTCCACTCCAATACCATGCAAACCTGCTGCCTTACCAGCTTTCATCTTCCGCAAAGCTTTTACTACCTCTTCTCTGTTTACCAAATCATTTTCCCTAACCCTCTCACTTTGCACACCACCTCGACCAAAACACCCTATATATATATATATATATATATATATTTTTTTTTTTTTTATTATTATACTTTGTCGCTGTCTCCCGCGTTTGCGAGGTAGCGCAAGGAAACAGACGAAAGAAATGGCCCTACCCCCCCCCATACACATGTATATACATACGTCCACACACGCAAATATACATACCTACACAGCTTTCCATGGTTTACCCCAGACGCTTCACATGCCCTGATTCAATCCACTGACAGCACGTTAACCCCGGTATACCACATCGCTCCAATTCACTTTATTCCTTGCCCTCCTTTCACCCTCCTGCATGTTCAGGCCCCGATCACACAAAATCTTTTTCACTCCATCTTTCCACCTCCAATTTGGTCTCCCTCTTCTCCTCGTTCCCTCCACCTCCGACACATATATCCTCTTGGTCAATCTTTCCTCACTCATTCTCTCCATGTGCCCAAACCACTTCAAAACACCCTCTTCTGCTCTCTCAACCACGCTCTTTTTATTTCCACACATCTCTCTTACCCTTACGTTACTCACTCGATCAAACCACCTCACACCACACATTGTCCTCAAACATCTCATTTCCAGCACATCCATCCTCCTGCGCACAACTCTATCCATAGCCCACGCCTCGCAACCATACAACATTGTTGGAACCACTATTCCTTCAAACATACCCATTTTTGCTTTCCGAGATAATGTTCTCGACTTCCACACATTCTTCAAGGCCCCAGAATTTTCGCCCCCTCCCCCACCCTATGATCCACTTCCGCTTCCATGGTTCCATCCGCTGCCAGATCCACTCCCAGATATCTAAAACACTTCACTTCCTCCAGTTTTTCTCCATTCAAACTCACCTCCCAATTGACTTGACCCTCAACCCTACTGTACCTAATAACCTTGCTCTTATTCACATTTACTCTTAACTTTCTTCTTCCACACACTTTACCAAACTCAGTCACCAGCTTCTGCAGTTTCTCACATGAATCAGCCACCAGCGCTGTATCATCAGCGAACAACAACTGACTCACTTCCCAAGCTCTCTCATCCCCAACAGACTTCATACTTGCCCCTCTTTCCAAAACTCTTGCATTTACCTCCCTAACAACCCCATCCATAAACAAATTAAACAACCATGGAGACATCACACACCCCTGCCGCAAACCTACATTCACTGAGAACCAATCACTTTCCTCTCTTCCTACACGTACACATGCCTTACATCCTCGATAAAAACTTTTCACTGCTTCTAACAACTTTCCTCCCACACCATATATTCTTAATACCTTCCACAGAGCATCTCTATCAACTCTATCATATGCCTTCTCCAGATCCATAAATGCTACATACAAATCCATTTGCTTTTCTAAGTATTTCTCACATACATTCTTCAAAGCAAACACCTGATCCACACATCCTCTACCACTTCTGAAACCACACTGCTCTTCCCCAATCTGATGCTCTGTACATGCCTTCACCCTCTCAATCAATACCCTCCCATATAATTTACCAGGAATACTCAACAAACATATACCTCTGTAATTTGAGCACTCACTCTTATCCCCTTTGCCTTTGTACAATGGCACTATGCACGCATTCCGCCAATCCTCAGGCACCTCACCATGAGTCATACATACATTAAATAACCTTACCAACCAGTCAACAATACAGTCACCCCCTTTTTTAATAAATTCCACTGCAATACCATCCAAACCTGCTGCCTTGCCGGCTTTCATCTTCCGCAAAGCTTTCACTACCTCTTCTCTGTTTACCAAATCATTTTCCCTAACCCTCTCACTTTGCACACCACCTCGACCAAAACACCCTATATCTGCCACTCTATCATCAAACACATTCAACAAACCTTCAAAATACTCACTCCATCTCCTTCTCACATCACCACTACTTGTTATCACCTCCCCATTTGCGCCCTTCACTGAAGTTCCCATTTGCTCCCTTGTCTTACGCACTTTATTTACCTCCTTCCAGAACATCTTTTTATTCTCCCTAAAATTTAATGATACTCTCTCACCGCAACTCTCATTTGCCCTTTTTTTCACCTCTTGCACCTTTCTCTTGACCTCCTGTCTCTTTCTTTTATACATCTCCCACTCAATTGCATTTTTTCCCTGCAAAAATCGTCCAAATGCCTCTCTCTTCTCTTTCACTAATACTCTTACTTCTTCATCCCACCACTCACTACCCTTTCTAATCAACCCACCTCCCACTCTTCTCATGCCACAAGCATCTTTTGCGCAATCCATCACTGATTCCCTAAATACATCCCATTCCTCCCCCACTCCCCTTACTTCCATTGTTCTCACCTTTTTCCATTCTGTACTCAGTCTCTCCTGGTACTTCCTCACACAGGTCTTCTTCCCAAGCTCACTTACTCTCACCACCCTCTTCACCCCAACATTCACTCTTCTTTTCTGAAAACCCATACAAATCTTCACCTTAGCCTCCACAAGATAATGATCAGACATCCCTCCAGTTGCACCTCTCAGCACATTAACATCCAAAAGTCTCTCTTTCGCACGCCTGTTAATTAACACGTAATCCAATAACGCTCTCTGGCCATCTCTCCTACTTACATAAGTATACTTATGTATATCTCGCTTTTTAAACCAGGTATTCCCAATCATCAGTCCTATTTCAGCACATAAATCTACAAGCTCTTCACCATTTCCATTTACAACACTGAACACCCCATGTATACCACTTATTCCCTCAACTGCCACATTACTCACCTTTGCATTCAAATCACCCATCACTATAACCCGGTCTCGTGCATCAAAACCACTAACACACTCATTCAGCTGCTCCCAAAACACTTGCCTCTCATGATCTTTCTTCTCATGCCCAGGTGCATATGCACCAATAATCACCCACCTCTCTCCATCAACTTTCAGTTTTACCCATATTAATCGAGAATTTACTTTCTTACATTCTATCACATACTCCCACAACTCCTGTTTCAGGAGTATTGCTACTCCTTCCCTTGCTCTTGTCCTCTCACTAACCCCTGACTTTACTCCCCAGACATTCCCAAACCACTCTTCCCCTTTACCCTTGAGCTTCGTTTCACTCAGAGCCAAAACATCCAGGTTCCTTTCCTCAAACATACTACCTATCTCTCCTTTTTTCACATCTTGGTTACATCCACACACATTTAGGCACCCCACTCTATATATATATTTTTTTTTTTTTCATACTATTCGCTATTTCCCGCGATAGCGAGGTAGCGTTAAGAACAGAGGACTGTGCCTTTGAGGGAATATCCTCACCTGGACCTCTTCTCTGTTCCTTCTTTTGGAAAAAAAAAAAAAAAAAAATATATATATATATATATATATATATATATATATATATATATATATATATATATATATATATATATATTATCCCTGGGGATAGGGGAGAAAGAATACTTCCCACGTATTCCTTGCGTGTCGTAGAAGGCGACTAAAAGGGGAGGGAGCGGGGGACTGGAAATCCTCCCCTCTCGTTTTTTGTTTTTTTTTAATTTTCCAAAAGAAGGAACAGAGAATTCGGCCAGGTGAGGGTATTCCCTCAAAGGCCCAGTCCTCTGTTCTTAACGCTACCTCGCTAATGCGGGAAATGGCGAATAGTTTGAAAGAAAAGAAAAAGATATATATATATATATATATATATATATATATATATATATATATATATATATATATATATATATATATTTTTTTTTTTTTTTTTTTTTTATACTCTGTCGCTGTCTCCCGCGCCTGCGAGGTAGCGCAAGGAAACAGACGAAAGAAATGGCCCAACCCCCCCCATACACATGTACATACACACGTCCACACACGCAAATATACATACCTACACAGCTTTCCATGGTTTACCCCAGACGCTTCACATGCCTTGATTCAATCCACTGACAGCACGTCAACCCCTGTATACCACATCGCTCCAATATATATATATATATATATATATATATATATATATATATATATATATATATATATATGTATGTATTTATTTATTTATTTTGATTTGTCGCTGTCTCCCGCGTTTGCGAGGTAGCACAAGGAAACAGACGAAAGAAATGGCCCAACCCACCCCCATACACATCTATATACATACACGTCCACACACGCAAATATACATACCCATACATCTCAATGTACACATATATTTACACACACATACACATACATATATACACATGCACACAATTCACACTGTCTGCTTTTATTCATTCCCATTGCCACCTCGCCACACATGGAATAACATCCCCCTCCCCCCTCATGTGTGCGAGGTAGCGCTAGGAAAAGACAAGAAAGGCACCATTCGTTCACACTCAGTCTCTAGCTGTCATGCAATAATGCCCAAAACCACAGCTCCCTTTCCACATCCGGTCCCCACAGAACTTTCCATGGTTTACCCCAGACGCTTCACATGCCCTGATTCAATCCATTTACAGCACGTCGACACTGGCATACCACATCAATCCAATTCACTCTATTCCTTGCCCGCCTTTCACCATCCTGCATTTTCAGGCCCCGATCACTCAAAATCTTTTTCACTCCATCTTTCCACCTCCAATTTGGTCTCCCACTTCTCCTCGTTCCCTCCACCTGCGACACATATATCCTCTTGGTCAATCTTTCCTCACTCATTCTCTCCATGTGCCCAAACCATTTCAAAACACCCTCTTCTGCTCTCTCAACCACGCTCTTTTTATTTCCACACATCTCTCTTACCCTTACATTACTTACTCGATCAAACCACCTCACACCACATATTGTCCTCAAACATCTCATTTCCAGCACATCCACCCTCATGCGCACAACTCTATCCATAGCCCACGCCTCGCAACCATACAACATTGTTGGAACCACTATTCCTTCAAACATAGCCATTTTTCTTTCGGAGATAATGTTCTCGACCTCCACCCATTCTTCAAGGCTCCCAGGATTTTCGCCCCCTCCCCCACCCTATGATTCACTTCCACTACCATGGTTCCATCCGCTGCCAGATCCACTCCCAGATATCTAAAACACTTTACTTCCTCCAGTTTTTCTCCATTCAAACTTACCTCCCAATTGACTTGACCATCAACCCTACTGTACCTAATAACCTTGCTCTTATTCACATTTACTCTTAACTTTCTTCTTTCACACACTTTACCAAACTCAGTCACCAGCTTCTGCAGTTTCTCACATGAATCAGCCACCAGCGCTGTATCATCACTGAACAACAACTGACTCACCTCCCAAGCCCTCCCATCCCCAACAGACCCCACACTTGCCCCCCCCCCCCCCCTCCAAAACTCCTGCTTCCACCTCCCCAAATTACAGAGGTATAAGTTTGTTGAGTATTCCTGGTAAATTATATGGGAGGGTATTGATTCAGAGGGTGAAGGCATGTACAGAGCATCAGATTGGGGAAGAGCAGTGTGGTTTCAGAAGTGGTAGAGGATGTGTGGATCAGGTGTTTGCTTTGAAGAATGTATGTGAGAAATACTTAGAAAAGCAAATGGAGTTGTATGTACCATTTATGGATCTGGAGAAGGCATATGATAGAGTTGATAGAGATGCTCTGTGGAGGCTATTAAGAATATATGGTGTGGGAGGCAAGTTGTTAGAAGCAGTGAAAAGTTTTTATCGAGGATGTAAGGCATGTGTACGTGTAGGAAGAGAGGAAAGTGATTGGTTCTCAGTGAATGTAGATTTGCGGCAGGGGTGTGTGATGTCTCCATGGTTGTTTAATTTGTTTATGGATGGGGTTGTTAGGGAGGTAAATGCACGAGTTTTGGGAAGAGGGGCAAGTATGAAGTCTGTTGGGGATGAGAGAGCTTGGGAAGTGAGTCAGTTGTTGTTCACTGATGATACAGCGCTGGTGGCTGATTCATGTGAGAAACTGCAGAAGCTGGTGACTGAGTTTGGTAAAGTGTGTGAAAGAAGAAAGTTAAGAGTAAATGTGAATAAGAGCAAGGTTATTAGGTACAGTAGGGTTGAGGGTCAAGTCAATTGGGAGGTAAGTTTGAATGGAGAAAAACTGGAGGAAGTAAAGTGTTTTAGATATCTGGGAGTGGATCTGGCAGCGGATGGAACCATGGAAGCGGAAGTGGATCATAGGGTGGGGGAGGGGGCGAAAATCCTGGGAGCCTTGAAGAATGTGTGGAAGTCGAGAACATTATCTCCGAAAGCAAAAATGGGTATGTTTGAAGGAATAGTGGTTCCAACAATGTTGTATGGTTGCGAGGCGTGGGCTATGGATAGAGTTGTGCGCAGGAGGATGGATGTGCTGGAAATGAGATGTTTGAGGACAATGTGTGGTGTGAGGTGGTTTGATCGAGTAAGTAACGTAAGGGTAAGAGAGATCTGTGGAAATAAAAAGAGCGTGGTTGAGAGAGCAGAAGAGGGTGTTTTGAAATGGTTTGGGGCACATGGAGAGAATGAGTGAGGAAAGATTACCAAGAGGATATATGTGTCGGAGGTGGAGGGAACGAGGAGAAGTGGGAGACCAAATTGGAGGTGGAAAGATGGAGTGAAAAAGATTTTGTGTGATCGGGGCCTGAACATGCAGGAGGGTGAAAGGAGGGCAAGGAATAGAGTGAATTGGATCGATGTGGTATACCGGGGTTGACATGCTGTCAGTGGATTGAATCAGGGCATGTGAAGCGTCTGGGGTAAACCATGGCAAGATGTGTAGGTATGTATATTTGCGTGTGTGGACGTATGTATATACATGTGTATGGGGGTGGGTTGGGCCATTTCTTTCATCTGTTTCCTTGCGCTACCTCGCAAACGCGGGAGACAGCGACAAAGCAAAAAAAAAAAAATATATATACATATATATATTTTTATCCCTGGGGATAGGGGAGAAAGAATACTTCCCGCGTATTCCCTGCGTGTCATAGAAGGCGACTAAAAGGGGAGGGAGCGGGGGGCTGGAAATCCTCCCCTCTTGTTTTTTTTTTTTTTTAATTTTCCAAAAGAAGGAACAGAGAAGGGGTCCAGGTGAAGATATTCCCTCAGAGGCCCAGTCCTCTGTTCTTAATGCTACCTTGCTAATGCGGGAAATGGCAAATAGTTTGAAAGAAAAAAAGAACTATATGTATTTCAAAAGTGGAGGTAACAAGAAGAACAGAAACACCAAATTGGGGTTAGAAGGTTGGATTAAAAAGATTTTGAGCAATCAGGGCCTAAACATGCAAAAGGGTGAAAGTTGTGTTACAGGATAGAGTGAATTGGAATGATGTGGTATACTGGCATCAACATGCTGTCACTAGACTGAATCAGGGTATGTGAAGTCTCCCAGGTAAACCATGGAAAGGTCTGGTTGTGGATAGGGAGCTGTGGTATCGGTGCATTACACATGGCAGCCACAGAATGGATGGGAGTGGATGTGGCCTTTCCTTGTCTGTTCCTGGTGCTCCCTTGCTAATGCAGGAAACGGCAATCAAATATGCCGAGACTGAGTGTGAACGAATGTAGCCTTTTCTGTATGTTTTTCCTGGCGCTACCTTGCTAAAGTGGGGGGTAGCAGTGCTGTTTCCTGTGGGCTGGGATAGCAATAGGAATGGATGAAGGCAAGCAAGTATGAATATGTACATATGTATACATGTATCTGTCTGTGTATGTGTATGCATGTATATATTGATAAGTATATGTGCGTGTATGGGCATTTATGTATATATATATGTGTATATGAGTGGATGGTCCATTCTTCGTCTGTTTCCTGGCGCTACCTTGCTGACATGGGAAACAGCAATTAAGTATAAGTATAATACATCTTCTTATTTAGATATATTGATGAGTGATAAACTCTAATTATGAATTAATCTGCTTTTATGTTTATTGCTTTTAGGTTTCACCACCAGATAAACATGGTTTCTGCTCTTTGGGCACAAGTGTAGACTGTGCACGGGCAGCTGTGCAGAATGCCAAACACATCATTGGTCAGGTATGTCATTTTTTTTTCTTTACATTATTATAGCAAGCAAGCATATGCTCTTATAGAATTGTGATTTACTCTGAAATAGAGGTGTTGCTCTCGGACAGTAAAGTTAATCATATGAAGAACAGCATTTCATCTAGGCAAGTTAGAGTACCACTCAAGAAAGTTTTTGCTTCTCTCATTTCATAACACTGCTTATTGCATATTATGGCATATGATTTGTAAGAAATATAGGGTGTATATATGTTCAGAGGTGAAGATTGGTCATTTTAGTGTCTTAAAGGGCCTTTCTGATTCAAGTGGAAGTTCATGCAGTGTGTTTTATACCCATTAAAGACACAGGTATTGTGTGATGAAAATTTTTTCTGGAAAATGTAATACTTGAAGTCCCATGCCTTTGTAAAATTAAATAAACAGTTATGTAGTGGTCCTAGTTAGTGGCTCAGCAGCAGTTTTTATGAAAGACGGTGCTTCAAACGCTGTAAGAACTCTTTTAGTATGTGCTGCATTAAATTAAAAGAATTCCCACCTTATTTTTTTTAAAATGACATTTGTCCAAGGGAAGTACTATTTTGATAAGGGAGTGTGTTATGTAAACTATAGAGTAACTAAGTGCTGATAATTGAAAGTAAATTAATCTTCTGATATGATTATACATTATTGTTGAACTTTATGAAAGAAAACAATGCTCAAAGTAATGCTCAAAACATTGTTTGTTTTCTTTTTCCAGTTTAACTTAGGGAATGTATGTATTAAAAGCCTCCGTTCCTGATTTCTTTTGCAGCAGACTTGTCTAAAAAGTAAAGCAAGTGAAAAGCAGATGATACCATTGACTAATAATCAGCATGTGACAATCATCCATCATAGTATAACATCTCTATTTACTAGATTTTAAAATTAATCACTTTTCTATGGTACCAAAATTGAAATATAGTTTCATGTATCATCAGGTTAATCCATGCATGCCACGCACATTTGGGGATGGTGTGATACACAAGAGTCACTTTGATGCTATGGTGGATGGCATTGAAAGTTTACCTGAACACTGTCCCAAAGAACGGTCTGATGTTGAGAATGAAATTGGCCGCCTCATTGCCGAGGAGCTTGTAGTGAATGGAGCCACCTTGCAAATGGGTATGTAACAATATGCTGTATTTGTTGATTTACTTGCATATTTTTCCTTTTTTAGCTTTAATGTGTTGGTTTCTAAGTGATGCTTCTATCTTTTAACGAAATGATAGAGCTTTCATATGAATATGACAGTAGCATATTTCCCTTTCACTGTAGCACAGTATGACACTTAGATGGTACAATATCAATTACATGTACACATTCCCTTCATCAATCACATTATGACTTTAGATGGTTAGTGCATTACAAATTATCAACATATATTTTGTTTGCATCACAACCCCATTTCCTCCATTGTATCAGCACCTTTTGTTAGAAGCATTACATTCTTCTGCCATTAATTCTTAATTTTTTCCAACACTTACAGTTTGCTTTGCTGAAATCTTTTACTTTTTATCCCCATTTAAGGATTGTACCAAAATCTATCTATCAATATCTCTTATGCTTGTTCCAGTTGGAACTCCCTCAAAGGGGTGGCCACGGCAACAGAGTCTCCATAGCTAAAGACCTCCAATGCCACCTCATAGCCTTTAGTGCCTTATCCTTAACAGGCCACTGGCAGAGAGCAATTCTAGTGTAGTGTTTGCAGAGGCTCCTACATAATGTTCCTGATGACTACTTCTGTCTGATCCTCCTCCCTACTACTTCTACCTGTCCCTACCTACTACTTCCATCTACTTCTACCATTTTGCCAAAAGGCAAGGCTAGCACAGAGAGTGCACACTAGAAAAACCTAGAGTTACAAAGAATGAGATGTTTGAGTTAAGTATTACATATGACAAGGAAAGATTGTTTGTTTGTAGACAGAATGCCAGTAGTACACGTTAGTGAGGCAGAAAGAAAAGACAGCTACCTGGGTCAGAGGGGTGCAACTTGACAACCTCTAAAGTGCAGGCTTTCTATGCAGATGTCATTAACCCTCCCAATACCTAGGTGGGTAGTACTGGTAATATACCTCCCTGGTCATTTGCTGCCTACCAGCAACTACCTCCTACATACAGTGTCATTCTTTCCCACCAAACATGTCAGTTTGTTTCAGCCTTTCAGTAAATTATTCAGTTCCTTGTCAGAAGTTATCATCATATATTATGGTGATTGGGCAGCAAGCATAAACATTTCTTGTATGAATACTTAGGCTTTACTTTCTTCTGCCACATATTCTTTAGCTTTTTCCAACATTTGTTTGCTTCATTGTCACTTTTTGAGTCCATTTCTGTGATTATATACAGAACCCACTTTCATTTTTTGTTCACTAAATATTGCACTCTCAGTTTATTTGATAATTGATTCACTTTCATGTATTTTAATGTATATATATATCTCAGCATGTTTGAAAATGTACACTGAACAGCCAAAATAACATGACAGTCTGTTCCATGTTAAGAATTGAAAATGTCATAGTTCACCAACATTAAGCATGCTGCTCTTTGTATGTAAAATCTTGTATCTGCCTGTACAATTATGATCCTTTTTTCTTAGTCAACCAAGAAAAATCAATTATATCATTGCATGGTTTGCTGTTACCATAGATTAATATTATGGGTAGTCTTTTTCATTCTCTCTTCTCTCTCTCTCTCTCTCTCTCTCTCTCTCTCTCTTTCTCTCTCTCTCTCTCCGCACACTTCAGCAAAAATAACATCCACTTTTCTACCCGGACTATTCTTTTCATCTGGAGACTGGCCATTTATTTCTTTCATTAGGCCTACATAGTTCATGGCAATAGCAGATTTTAATGTATAAGTCTAAAACATTTCTACCTAATTACAGTTTACATGTGTTTAGGTGCATGGATATGAGCTCAAAAATAGACCAGAGTGCATGTTATAGCACATAAGATTTCCATATCTCTACAGGAATGCATGCCCCAGAACCTCCAATCTCTGGAATCTCTTTATGCACACCATACTCCACCCCATTAGGTTAGTTTTACACTAGATGCTTAGTTTACTGCTCCATTAGCTCTGTTTTAAAAAGAAAAACGTTTTATGATTGTCTGTAAATTATCCCTGTTCATTTCAGATTGTGCCATCTGTTGTAACCTGTAGTTGTTTAGTATTGTTGTTCTTTGAATATTTTATGCTCTTTGCTTGAAAGAGTATGTGGCTTACTTTTTTGAGAGAGTAAAAGGTCTTGTAAGTTAGAGACTCATGAGTAACCTCTTCTAGATTGTACTAGTAAGTACCTATTATAGTAATTTTCAAGTCTTTTTTTTCATTGGAGGCTCCTGTCATGGACAAAAGTTCATACAAAGGCCAGGCCTTAATTGAAATATAGAAGGGATTATGAAGGAAAAAGAAGAGACAAGGGAAAGTATTTCTGAATTTTGGCAGTTATGAGAATCATGTCTTTTAAAATGTACCAGGTCATAGTTATCGGGAAAGACATGAGAGGATAAAGAGTTTCAAAGCTTCGAAGTGTAGGGAAAGAAACCATTATCAAAATGGCTTACCTATGAGTTGTCAACATCCACACAGTAATCTTATGAAGCAGCTTACCGAATGTTGCATGTTCTACCTAGTGGTGGGGACTTACAAGCAGCCAGCTTTCAGGAGCAAAACCCAAATTAATACCTATAGAAGAGGGAGAGGGAACCAACACTGCAGAATAGAGCAAGCATATCAAGCAAGCCATGTAGAGATTGTAAGTCGGATAGCTTTCAACTCTAGTCTGTCAAGCAAGGATGCAGAGCTAGAACCATCTCAGATATGAGGGCAGTACTCTGTCCTCATATTGAGTACTGCTTCTATTTCTGAGGTTCTAGCTCTGCATCCTTATTTGGCAGAGCTGAATCGAAAGCTGTGCGACTTTATAAGCTCTCCCAGGCTTACTTCAAAACTTGACCCATGAGCCCTATGGCACCTTTTCCCCCCTTCTATAGGTATTACTTTGGTTTTTGCTCTCGAGAGCTGGCTGCTTGTGTGCCCCCATCACTAGGTAGACCAAGCAGTACTCTGCAAGCTGCTGTGTTGCATGATTACTGCATGCTAGGACCATCAGCTACTTTTTTCAGCAGTGCATTCCTGGCATAAATCAAATTTGTCCTAGGTAAACATGATTAAATGACTGCCCTATTATTTATCCATGGGAGGTCTGCAGGTTTTTGGTGGAAAAATGAAGTTTGAATCATATTGAAAATATTTAAGAGTATAAACTTTCTAAAATGGGAAACAGAAGAAGGAGTCACGCGGGGAGTGCTCATACTCCTCGAAGGCTCAGATTGGGGTGCCTAAATGTGTGTGGATGTAACCAAGATGTGAAAAAAGGAGAGATAGGTAGTATGTTTGAGGAAGGGAACCTGGATGTTTTGGCTGAGTGAAACGAAGCTCAAGGGTGAAGGGGAAGAGTGGTTTGGGAATGTCTTGGGAGTAAAGTCAGGGGTTAGCGAGAGGACAAGAGCAAGGGAAGGAGTAGCAGTACTCCTGAAACAGGAGTTGTGGGAGTACGTGATAGAATGTAAGAAAGTAAATTCCCGATTAATATGGGTAAAACTGAAAGTTGATGGAGAGAGATGGGTGATTATTGGTGCATATGCACCTGGGCATGAGAAGAAAGATCATGAGAGGCAAGTGTTTTGGGAGCAGCTGAATGAATGTGTTAGTGGTTTTGATGCACGAGACCGGGTTATAGTGATGGGTGATTTGAATGCAAAGGTGAGTAATGTGGCAGTTGAGGGAATAATTGGTGTACATGGGGTGTTCAGTGTTGTAAATGGAAATGGTGAAGAGCTTGTAGATTTATGTGCTGAAAAAGGACTGATGATTGGGAATACCTGGTTTAAAAAGCGAGATATACATAAGTATACTTATGTAAGTAGGAGAGATGGTCAGAGAGCGTTATTGGATTACGTGTTAATTGACAGGCGCGCGAAAGAGAGACTTTTGGATGTTAATGTGCTGAGAGGTGCAACTGGAGGGATGTCTGATCATTATCTTGTGGAGGCTAAGGTGAAGATTTGTATGGGTTTTCAGAAAAGAAGAGTGAATGTTGGGGTGAAGAGGGTGGTGAGAGTAAGTGAGCTTGGGAAGGAGACTTGTGTGAGGAAGTACCAGGAGAGACTGAGTACAGAATGGAAAAAGGTGAGAACAATGGAAGTAAGGGGAGTGGGGGAGGAATGGGATGTATTTAGGGAATCAGTGATGGATTGTGCAAAAGATGCTTGTGGCATGAGAAGAGTGGGAGGTGGGTTGATTAGAAAGGGTAGTGAGTGGTGGGATGAAGAAGTAAGAGTATTAGTGAAAGAGAAGAGAGAGGCATTTGGACGATTTTTGCAGGGAAAAAAATGCAGTTGAGTGGGAGACGTATAAAAGAAAGAGACAAGAGGTCAAGAGAAAGGTGCAAGAGGTGAAAAAAAGGGCAAATGAGAGTTGGGGTGAGAGAGTATCATTAAATTTTAGGGAGAATAAAAAGATGTTCTGGAAGGAGGTAAATAAAGTGCGTAAGACAAGGGAGCAAATGGGAACTTCAGTGAAGGGCGCAAATGGGGAGGTGATAACAAGTAGTGGTGATGTGAGAAGGAGATGGAGTGAGTATTTTGAAGGTTTGTTGAATGTGTTTGATGATAGAGTGGCAGATATAGGGTGTTTTGGTCGAGGTGGTGTGCAAAGTGAGAGGGTTAGGGAAAATCATATGGTAAACAGAGAAGAGGTAGTAAAAGCTTTGCGGAAGATGAAAGCCGGCAAGGCAGCAGGTTTGGATGGTATTGCAGTGGAATTTATTAAAAAAGGGGGTGACTGTATTGTTGACTGGTTGGTAAGGTTATTTAATGTATGTATAACTCATGGTGAGGTGCCTGAGGATTGGCAGAATGGGTGCATAATGCCATTGTACAAAGGCAAAGGGGATAAGAGTGAGTGCTCAAATTACAGAGGTATAAGTTTGTTGAGTATTCCTGGTAAATTATATGGGACGGTATTGATTGAGAGGGTGAAGGCATGTACAGAGCATCAGATTGGGGAAGAGCAGTGTGGTTTCAGAAGTGGTAGAGGATGTGTGGATCAGGTGTTTGCTTTGAAGAATGTATGTGAGAAATACTTAGAAAAGCAAATGGATTTGTATGTAGCATTTATGGATCTGGAGAAGGCATATGATAGAGTTGATAGAGATGCTGTGTGGAAGGTATTAAGAATATATGGTGTGGGAGGCAAGTTGTTAGAAGCAGTGAAAAGTTTTTATCGAGGATGTAAGGCATGTGTACGTGTAGGAAGAGAGGAAAGTGATTGGTTCTCAGTGAATGTAGGTTTGCGGCAGGGGTGTGTGATGTCTCCATGGTTGTTTAATTTGTTTATGGATGGGGTTGTTAGGGAGGTGAATGCAAGAGTTTTGGAAAGAGGGGCAAGTATGAAGTCTGTTGGGGATGAGAGAGCTTGGGAAGTGAGTCAGTTGTTCGCTGATGATACAGCGCTGGTGGCTGATTCATGTGAGAAACTGCAGAAGCAGGTGACTGAGTTTGGTAAAGTGTGTGAAAGAAGAAAGTTAAGAGTAAATGTGAATAAGAGCAAGGTTATTAGGTACAGTAGGGTCGAGGGTCAAGTCAATTGGGAGGTGAGTTTGAATGGAGAAAAACTGGAGGAAGTGAAGTGTTTTAGATATCTGGGAGTGGATCTGGCAGCGGATGGAACCATGGATGCGGAAGTGGATCATAGGGTGGGGGAGGGGGGCGAAAATTCTGGGAGCCTTGAAGAATGTGTGGAAGTCGAGAACATTATCTCGGAAAGCAAAAATGGGTATGTTTGAAGGAATAGTGGTTCCAACAATGTTGTATGGTTGCGAGGCGTGGGCTATGGATAGAGTTGTGCGTAGGAGGATGGATGTGCTGGAAATGAGATGTTTGAGGACAATGTGTGGTGTGAGGTGGTTTGATCGAGTAAGTAACGTAAGGGTAAGAGAGATGTGTGGAAATAAAAAGAGCGTGGTTGAGAGAGCAGAAGAGGGTGTTTTGAAATGGTTTGGGCACATGGAGAGAATGAGTGAGGAAAGATTGACCAAGAGGATATATGTGTCGGAGGTGGAGGGAACGAGGAGAAGAGGGAGACCAAATTGGAGGTGGAAAGATGGAGTGAAAAAGATTTTGTGTGATCGGGGCCTGAACATGCAGGAGGGTGAAAGGAGGGCAAGGAATAGAGTGAATTGGAGCGATGTGGTATAACGGGGTTGACGTGCTGTCAGTGGATTGAATCGGGGCATGTGAAGCGTCTGGGGTAAACCATGGAAAGCTGTGTAGGTATGTATATTTGCGTGTGTGGACGTATGTATATACATGTGTATGGGGGTGGGTTGGGCCATTTCGTCTGTTTCCTTGTGCTACCTCGCAAACGCGGCAGACAGCGACAAAGCAAAAAAAAAAAAAAATAAATAAAATAAAAATGTTAGCTGGTCTCTCCTGACTCTCCATTGCTTTAATGCTGTCACCTGTTCCCATTGATTTGGACCTTATCCAGCATATCAGTGTCTATCTTTGTGTAAGGAGACCAATCTTGCATATCATACAAAACTTGTACATATAGGCTTTGGAAAGTGTCCTTGAATATTGATGTTAACCCTGGTAACATCTGGCTATTTAGTTTTTCATTCTTGTATAACCCAATTTTTTTTTAACCCTATTTACACAGTGGCTTTACCCCAATAGATTGAAAAAATAAATAGTACAAATGTAGATTTAGCCTTATGATATCTCTGGACAGTTTTCTGCACAACCAGAATTATACAGAAGATAAAGGGAGCCACTGTGTCACCATGTCTATTTTAACATTCATTTTTAACCTTATTTGTTGATGAAGTAATTTTGCTTTTATTCTGCTATGATTAATATGCTTTGTACTGTGTATTTGTATCATTAATGATGTTACAGCTGTTTACATAAATTGGCAAAGATAGTGAAACTTGTGGCAGTATTGCATCTACACACAATGCATATTACCTCCATTTATGTCATGTTGAGAGGGTAACTGAACAAAAATTTCGTGTATAGGGATTTGGCTCTCACATACTCCCCCTTACTCCTACCCAGAATATAGCTCTTGAAATTATTGCTGGAAGTCTCTTGCATTGTACATAGGAAAAGTCCATGGTTAACATCATTTTGAAATCTTTCTCATTCACATCATAAAACGATCAGAAACCAGCCCTTGTTTAATATTACCACCATTTAAAGGTACCTATTTCTGTTGGAAATGTGGTGCTGCTATATTTATTTTGGCTGACCAAAGAAAGAATAGTAACTTTGAAATTCCTTGACCGAAACACAGAGAACAAAAACTTTATAAGTGAAAGTAGACATAAGAATTCTCACACTAATGAACATGCTGCTAGCATGGTTAGGATACTTTTGCTTTCAGTAAAAACAGGAGGTATTATTAAGAATTCTGTAATGATCAAAGAATGTTAAAAAATCTTCAGCTGATTAGAAATTACTAAAATGGAAAATATGTATTAGGAAGAAAGATTAGCATCAGTGTAATATGCTTATGGTTTGCTTTCAGTAACATTGAAAGCAAAGAGTTTATTTAAGGTTTTAAAGAAAGATTCTGGAAAAAATTCAACAATAGAGCCTTTCATTTACAATTGTTGTACTGTTGTTAATAATCATTTGGAAAGGTGTCTGGCCTTGTTTGTCAAAAAAAAAAAAAATTTTCACTTTCTGGTACATGTTCATTCACTACATCGTCAACTTTAAGATGACTCACACTTTCATCACTGTCTCCTTCCTCCTCATCATTAGATGATTCAAAATTATCACCTACTAGATCGAGAGCAAAGCAAATTTCGGCCAATGTGTCTAGGAGTTTAGGCGAAAATTTCCGAGGTGTTGATGTCAGCTCACATCTTCCTTTTGCTCTAGGTACTTTCCAGCAAACAGATGGTGTAACAGTTTGTCAGGATGTATCACTATGTGAGGTGCTAGACAAGGGAGAACACGAGCGATCACTACATGAGGTATTTGGCGGGGGAGAGCACGACCCACCTTCCCCTTCCATTGTCTCGGCTAATACTGATGTTGACCTCATTTAGGCAAGTGTGAGTGGCTGTTCGCAGATGTGTCCATACAAAGAGCATGAAAGTACATATCAGAGATGCCACATCACCCAATTTCACCATACAATTATGACGCAAAAGGGCCCAGTGTTATGTAACATTGCCCACCTTCTACTGTACAAGTTAGAAAATAGCTAATACTGGTGCTGACCATGGACGAGCGAGCGATGGTAGCTGTTTACAGAAATGGGGAAACTGAGGTCTTGATAGTAGATGACAGTGATGCCACATCGCCTAAATTCAAAGACAATTACAATGCAAAATAACCCAATGTTACGTAATGTTGCCCAACCTCTACCATACAAACATAAAGTAACGTCGCCTGCCACAGTGGCATTAATACTCAAAATTCATCGTGTATGAATCATATAATTGAATAATTGCAAGTAGATATTCCTTTCATCTTACATATCCAAATATTAAGCTGTTGAAGATATAGATACTGTCCATGCTGGTAGGGTTATCATGTAACAGGAAGTGCTTTTACTTCAGTTCTTGCCTGGTACTAATACTTATGAGAGGTAGAAATACTTGCAAAATATTTTTCAGCAAGCATGATGAAAAGAACATATAAAAAAGATGAGAAACAGTACAGAGAGAAGTATAACATTGTCCAAGTACCTGGACCATGAATTTTATGAATGTGTTGTAGACACTGGGACTTCACTGTGAATGTGATTAAAGAGAGACATCAGAGGGAGGAGGCTATTTTTTCACCTATTCATTTTATATTTTCCCATTGTAATTCCTCTAGAAAACTGAATTGAACTGATTTTTAACCTTAAGTGGAGATATTTTAGTAATATATATAATTTTAACAATTAGATTAGGAGTGATAAGAGTGGGTTTATGTGATCATGACCTGTTGGTTCAAAAATATTCTTCAAAGGTGTGACAGAGACTTGTCAGATTTAATCATTATCCTTTTTTTTTCAGGTATAGGAAACATTCCTGATGCAGTTTTAGCATCCTTAAAGGGTCATAAGGACCTGGGAATCCACTCTGAGATGTTCAGTGATGGTGTGGTAGATTTAGTTGAGGCTGGTTGTATTACCAACACTCACAAGAACTACCATCCAGGAAAAATTGTTGGTAGTTTTATAGTGGGAACTCGGAGATTATTCGACTTTGTGGACAACAACCCATTTGTTAGTAAGTTTTCCCTGATCATCATTACTAAGAAATGTTACAATATTTATATATATTGATTTGAATGCAAAGGTGAGTAATGTGGCAGTTGAGGGAATAATTGGTATACATGGAGTGTTCAGTGTTGTAAATGGAAATGGTGAAGAGCTTGTAGATTTATGTGCTGAAAAAGGACTGGTGATTGGGAATACCTGGTTTAAAAAGCGAGATATACATGAGTATACGTATGTAAGTAGGAAAGATGGCCAGAGAACGTTATTGGATTACGTGTTAATTGATAGACGCACGAAAGAGAGACTTTTGGATATTAATGTGCTGAGAGGTGCAACTGGAGGGATGTCTGATCATTATCTTGTGGAAGCAAAGGTGAAGATTTGTGGGGGTTTTCAGAAAAGAAGAGAGAATGTTGGGGTGAGGAGAGTGGTGAGAGTAAGTGAGCTTGGGAAGGAGACTTGTGTGAGGAAGTAACAGGAGAGACTGAGTACAGAATGGAAAAAGGTGAGAACAAAGGAGGTAAGGGGAGTGGGGGTTGGAATGGGATGTATTTAGAGAAGCAGTGATGGCTTGCGCAAAAGATGCTTGTGGCATGAGAAGCGTGGGAGGTGGGTTGATTAGAAAGGGTAGTGAGTGGTGGGATGAAGAAGTAAGATTATTAGTGAAAGAGAAGAGAGAGGCATTTGGATGATTTTTGCAGGGAAAAAATGCAAATGAGTGGGAGAGGTATAAAAGAAAGAGGCAGGAGGTCAAGAGAAAGGTGCAAGAGGTGAAAAAGAGGGCAAATGAGAGTTGGGGTGAGAGAGTATCATTAAATTTCAGGGAGAATAAAAAGATGTTTTGGAAGGAGGTAAATAAAGTGCGTAAAACAAGGGAGCAAATGGGAACTTCAGTGAAGGGGGCTAATGGGGAGGTGATAACAAGTAGTGGTGATGTGAGAAGGAGATGGAGTGAGTATTTTGAAGGTTTGTTGAATGTCTTTGATGATAGAGTGGCAGATGTGGGTTGTCTTGGTCGAGGTTGTGTGCAAAGTGAGAGGGTTAGGGAAAATGATTTGGTAAATAGAGAAGAGGTAGTAAAAGCTTTACGGAAGATGAAAGCCGGCAAAGCAGCAGGTGGGGATGGCATTGCAGTGGAATTTATTAAAAAAGGGGGTGACTGTATTGTTGACTGGTTGGTAAGGTTATTTAATGTATGTGTGATTCATGGTGAGGTGCCTGAGGATTGGCGGAATGCTTGCATAGTGCCATTGTACAAAGGCGAAGGGGATAAGAGTGAGTGCTAAAATTACAGAGGTATAAGTTTGTTGAGTATTCCTGGTAAATTATATGGGAGGGTATTGATTGAGAGGGTGAAGGCATGTACAGAGCATCAGATTGGGGAAGAGCAGTGTGGTTTCAGAAGTGGTAGAGGATGTGTGGATCAGGTGTTTGCTTTGAAGAATGTATGCGAGAAATACTTAGAAAAACAAATGGATTTGTATGTAGCATTTATGGATCTGGAGAAGGCATATGATAGAGTTGATAGAGATGCTGTGTGGAAGGTATTAAGAATATATGGTGTGGGAGGCAAGTTGTTAGAAGCAGTGAAAAGTTTTTATCGAGGATGTAAGGCATGTGTACGTGTAGGAAGAGAGGAAAGTGATTGGTTCTCAGTGAATGTAGGTTTGCGGCAGGGGTGTGTGATGTCTCCATGGTTGTTTAATTTGTTTATGGATGGGGTTGTTAGGGAGGTGAATGCAAGAGTTTTGGAAAGAGGGGCAAGTATGAAGTCTGTTGGGGATGAGAGAGCTTGGGAAGTGAGTCAGTTGTTGTTCGCTGATGATACAGCGCTGGTGGCTGATTCATGTGAGAAACTGCAGAAGCTGGTGACTGAGTTTGGTAAAGTGTGTGAAAGAAGAAAGTTAAGAGTAAATGTGAATAAGAGCAAGGTTATTAGGTACAGTAGAGTTGAGGGTCAATTCAATTGGGAGGTGAGTTTGAATGGAGAAAAACTGGAGGAAGTGAAGTGTTTTAGATATCTGGGAGTGGATCTGGCAGCGGATGGAACCATGGTAGTGGAAGTGGATCATAGGGTGGGGGAGGGGGCGAAAATTCTGGGAGCCTTGAAGAATGTGTGGAAGTCGAGAACATTATCTCGGAAAGCAAAAATGGGTATGTTTGAAGGAATAGTTCCAACAATGTTGTATGGTTGCGAGGCGTGGACTATGGATAGAGTTGTGTGCAGGAGGATGGATGTGCTGGAAATGAGATGTTTGAGGACTATGTGTGGTGTGAGGTGGTTTGATCGAGTAAGTAACGTAAGGGTAAGAGAGATGTGTGGAAATAAAAAGAGCGTGGTTGAGAGAGCAGAAGAGGGTGTTTTGAAATGGTTTGGTCACATGGAGAGAATGAGTGAGGAAAGATTGACCAAGAGAATATATGTGTCGGAGGTGGAGGGAACGAGGAGAAGAGGGAGACCAAATTGGAGGTGGAAAGATGGAGTGAAAAAAAAAAGATTTTGTGTGATCGGGGCCTGAACATGCAGGAGGGTGAAAGGAGGGCAAAGAATAGAGTGAATTGGAGCGATGTGGTATACCGGGGTTGACGTGCTGTCAGTGGATTGAATCAAGGCATGTGTATGGGGGTGGGTTGGGCCATTTCTTTCGTCTGTTTCCTTGCGCTACCTCGCAAACGCGGGAGACAGCGGCAAAAAAAAAAAAAAAAAAATATATATATATATATATATATATATATATATATATATATATATATATATATATATATATATATGTATTATGCAGTACTTGAAGAGTTAAAACCTCAGTCACTTAGTTTTGACTAGTTTCAGATCACAGCATAGATATTTTCATATATTTAAAAAATATTTGAATTAGTATTTCACTACTTGTGTTGCCTAGCATCAGTAGAATTTTCATGCATTCTTTAGTAACTGTCTTATAGTTCAACCCAAAAACTGAATGTAAGATAATTTCAGTGATGTGTGATGTGTCTTTTGTGAACAACATTCCCATCATCGCCCAGAACCCAAAAGTCACTGCCATCAACTCCTGTATTGAGATAGATATGACTGGCCAAGTTGTGGCAGATTCCATTGGCACCAGGATGTACTCAGGTTAGAAGTGATACATGCAAGATGATGCATGAAGTATTCATATTAAATGCAAATTGTACATTGGTTTAGAGTCATCACAGACTGAAGAGGTAGGTAGTAACTGGTAGGCAGCCAAATGACCAGGGAGGTATATTACCAGTACTACCCACATGAGTATCTATAGGGTTTGTGAAGGCTGTGTAGTGAGCCATCAGTTCACTAGTTGTTAAGTTGCACTTCTCAGACCCAGGCAGCTGTCTTTTCTTTCTGCCTCACTCACACGTGTACTACTGGCATTCCGTCTACAAACAAACAAGCTCTTCTTGTAATACATAACACTTGACAACACTTAACTCACACACTTCATTCTTTGAAACTAGTTTTCTTGTGATGAGCACAATGTGTTAGCTTTCCCTTTTGGCAAAACTGTCGAAGGAGTAGATAGAAGTAGTGGGTAGGAATATGTAGTCTGGAGCATTAGGTAGAAGTAGTAGGAAGGAACATTAGGCAAGAGCATTAGGTAGAGGTACTCAATAGGAACATTAGGTAGGAGCCTTTACAACACTGTGGTAGAGTTGTCCTCTGCCAGTGGCCTTTTAAAGGTGAGGCACTAAAGGCCCAGAAGCAGCACTGGAATTTAAAAGTTATGGACTTAATTGCCATGACCACCCTGTTCAGGGAGCTCCAGTTAGGAACAGGTGTCAGATATATAGATAGAGAGATAGACTGAAGATGAACTCAGGAAAAATGTAAGATATACTCAGGATATAAGTAGGAATTACTCAAGTTAAAGTCTTTGTGTCTAGTCAGGATACACCAAGATTAGAGGTATGGTTTTCTTATGTTACATGTAGGATGTGCCCATCTGAGTGTCTGGATGCAGGATGAACTCTTTATTATTATTATTATTATTCCCCTTTTAGAAAGTTAGAATACTGTCAGTGGATTGAACCAGGGCATGTGAAGTGTCTGGGGTAAACCATGGAAAGTTTTGTGGGGCCTGGATGTGGAAGGGGAGCTGTGGTTTCGGTGCATTATACATGACAGCTAGAGGCTGAGTGTGAACAAATGTGGCCTTTGTTGTCTTTTCCTAGCACTACCTCGTGCACATGCAGGGGGAGGGGGTTGTCATTTCATGTGTAGTGGGGTGGCGATGGGAATGAATAAAGGCAGCAAGTATGAATTATGTACATATGTATATATGTATATGTTTGTGTATGCTTAAGTGTTCCATAGGTTGGATGAAAGAGATTAAGGTTATGGGCACATTTAGGAGTTTGTGGAGAGAGATTAGCATTACAATATTTTACAGGTCTTCCCCTTTGAAAAATATGTATATCTCTATTCCTACCATATTAGTCCATGAGTTTCTGTTTTCTTCCACTACCACAAACAGCCTTGCTAGGACCTGATGGTCTGTTGATATTTGAATTCACTTGTGGTTTCCCCTGGCAGCCTTGTATGCCGTGGTTCAGTCTATTGACAGTATGTCGCACCCTGTAAACCACATGCTCCAATTCACTCTATCCCATGCACGCCTTTCATCCTCCTGCATGTTCAAACCTTGAGCTCTCAGAATGTTTTTCACTCGGTCCTTCCATCTCCAATTTTATCTTCCCTTCATTTCTTTGTCAACTTTTCCTCACTCATTCTCTCCATATGTCCTGACCATTTTAACATTGCTCTTCAGCTTCATCAACCACACTCTCTTAGTATTACACCTGTATTTTACCCTTTTATTATTTTATCGAACCACCTCTTGCCATAAATTGTCTTCCTACATTTCATTATCAGCACATCCACCCTCCCCTGCATTACTGTACCTCCATTCATACCCACTTTTGCCCTACCTGATAATGGTTTGTACACATTTCTCAGTGCTTCCAGATTCTCCATCACCCACCCTATGACTTGCTTCTGCTTCAATAGTTCCATTTATTATCATGCCCATTCATAGGTACCAGAAACATATCACCTTCCCTCAGATTTTCTTGAGACTGACATCCCAACGAACCTATCCCACTGCACTACTAAACCTTCACATTTACTCTCAACTTCTTTTCACATGCTCTCCCAAGTTCAGACTCCAATTTCTGTAGTTTTCACTCATGCTTTCACCTCCATCACCATCCCGTCCATAACCAAATTAAATAGCCATGATGACATCACACACTCCTGTCACAGACTTATCTTCATCTGGAACCACTCACCCTCCTCTCTACCTACTTGCATACATGCCATACGGTAGTACCTCTTGATAGAGGTAGAATCCTCTCTACTTCTAGTGGCTTTTCTCCAACACATGTATTTGTGAGACCTTCTACAAAGCATCTCTGTCCCCATCATATGCTTTCTCCAGATCCATAAATGCCGCATAAAAATATCCTTCCATTTTTCGTTTCTCACACACATTCTTTCAAGCAAACACCTAGTCTGCTTATCCTTTACCACTCCTGAAATCATGTTGATCCTTCCTAGTCTGAACTTTGTTCTTGCCTTCACTCTCTCAATCTCTCCTGTCCCATACAACTTGCCAAGTACATTCAGCAAACTTACACCTCCCCTTTGCCTTTATACAGTGGCTCTATATATGCATTCCACCAATCCTTAGGCACCTCACCATGATCTGTAGATACATAGAAAATCCTAACTATCCAGTCAGAAACATAGTCACCCCTTTCTTAAGAAATTCAAATCCAGTGCCATTCACTTCAGTTGCCTTGCCAGATTATATCTTACACAAGGCTTACACCACCTTTTATCTCTTTACCAAACCAGTTACCATGACTCTCTCTTCTCGCATACCTCCCAAACCCAAACACCCTACATCTACCCTATCATCAAACATTCAGCAGTCATTTAGAATACTCACTCCATCTCTTCTTCACCTCATTGCTACCATTTACCACTTCCCTGTTTGCCCCTTCACCAGTGTTCCCAATTGTTTTCTTGTTTTTATCACAGTAATAATCTCCTTCCAAAAAATCTTGTTTTCCTTGAAGTTTACAGGTCCTCACTCACTCCAACTCGCATTTGCCCTCTTTTTCACTCTTTGCTGCTTTCTCTTGAATGTCTCCCAATCATTTGCATTCCTTCCCTGTAGGTACTGCTTATACACCTCTCTTGTCTCTTTTGCCAGCAGCTTACTCTGTCATCCCACCACTCACTACCTTTCTAAGCCACCCACCTCCCATCTTCTGCATGCCACACATTTCTCCTGCACATCAGCACTGCTTCTGAAAATACCTCACATTCCTTACCCAATCACCTAGTTTCAGTTACTCTCACCTTTTTCCATTGCACAATCAGTTTCTCGTGGTACCTCTTCACATAACCATCTTTTCCAAGCTCACTTACGTTCACCACCGTTTTTCCTCTCATACCATTTCTTCTTTTACAAAATCTTTTATAAGCCTTTACCCTTGCCTCCACACTATTCTTCTCTAGTTGCACCCCAGGCATCTTTAGATAAAAGCCTGTTAGCTTTTGTGTGTATTTCTTGGAACTTATTACAGCACTTGCTGAATCAGATGATTTAGGTGACCTCATCCTACTCTAGCAACTGTCATCACCACCTTTTTCTGAGTTATTATTTAATATCATATAAATTTCATCATAATAGACTTTTATATATTGATGTTAAGCTAAGTTGATTCATTTAAGGTCCATGCATAAGAGTGAGTTTAGGAAAATATTTGGTCAGCAATGTGACCTCATAGCAGGTTTCAGTTCACTAGAGTGATAGATCTCAAGGAATGTAACCCATAACCCCATCACAAAGTGGGGCTTCATGGCATATATCTATTGGTAAATCATATACATAGGAAAATGGGTACGTATACCATTACTGATCATAGGTAGGGCTGACAATATATAAAATTAGTATTGTTGATAAGCATACAGCATATAAATAACCTTTGTAAGATTGTTGAGTCTAGTAAAATATGAATCCCTTTTTTAACTTTTCTTTGTTGCATGTTACAAATGTACTAAATTATTGTGATTTTCAAGTAAAGATATTTGCATCATCGCCATAGATCTTGATAATTTACTGCACTGCATATTGTTTCTTTTCTCCTCTACTGTTGATTGTCTAATTTAATGAATAAAGTCATTTGATTAGATAGTTATTTACTTAAGGCTGAAGATGTCAGTTTATAATTATGAAATTTAGACTTGGAATTATGTATCATAAAGAATTCAAAATCTTGATGATAATTTGAATATTTTGTTCTTTTTTCATAGGCGTTGGTGGCCAGGTCGACTTCATCCGAGGTGCAGCAGTGAGCAGGGATGGTCTTGGGAAACCAATCTTGGCTATGCCTTCTACCACCTCCAAAGGGGAATCCAAAATTGTTCCTTTCCTCAAGCCAGGTTAGTCTAAGAAACTATATCATAGAAATGTTAGGTAACCTCCTTTTGTAACGAGTATGGTAACATACTAATCGTTAAGCTTGTTTATAGGATGCTAGTGAAATAATTTTTGATACCCTTTGGAGCAACCATTTGGTTGTAAGGGAGGTGTAAATGGTGGCTTTAGTCTCACTTGATGAATTATCTTCATGTGCAAAAAGAAAACGCAATCAGTTCTGTATTTATTCTGCTTGAATATTAATCCATTCACCAGCTGTTTTGTGAATATGTCATCATAATTTGTTTTCTTTAGACTGTGGTGGGCATATACAATCAAAATTCTTGAATCATCTGCCTTTGCTTGGAGGCAAAATATATGGCCATTAATATATGTAATGGCATTCCATGCATTGTTACCAAATGGTTGAGCCTAAATGACTCCTATGTACTGGTCGGTCTGTGTCAGCATGGCAAGGGGACCTATATGAGATATAAACCATTTCTATATATAATAATTTGTTAAGCTCTAACAAATTATTGTAGTAGCTTTTAGTAATGAAAAGTCTTAGTAATCAAAATTATTTATGACAAACACTTAGATGTTATCAGACTCTGCCTGCTTGTGGTTTTGCTATGAATGAAAAGTCACTTCCAGTGAGGTTGTTTCATCAGATTACAATCGATTGGAAGAAGTCACTATAAAGAATTCCATCCTTTACCTGTTATTGATTGCAGCACAGCCTTGAAGCTGTAGGAACCACTAGAGAAGTGTCCTTAGGGTTTTATAATAAAGATTATAGTAATGATCAAAAGCACTCTCAAAACATACCATAGATATGTAATTATACCTAGTTCTACTGCATGGGGAGGGAGTTTTACACTCATGGGGTCCCATCTCTTCAACACTCTGTACTATCATTCAACCTCTTGACTTTATGTAGTCAGTCTGCATTAATCATGTCCCTAGTTGATCTCTTCCATTCATCCACCACTCTTATACTCTTAAAAGTATTTCTTCACATCTTCATTTACAAGTTTTAGATTTAATTTCATGTTATGTCTTCCGGTTGCTGTATCCCTACTTTTTTTTAAAGAACTCCCCACTGTCCATTTTGCTGATCTCTTTTAAAACCTTAAAGGTTGTGATCAGGTCACCACACAGTCTTCACTCTTCTAAGGTGGAAAATTTTAAATCTCCAGCCTTTCCCTTTAGCTTAGCTCTGAATTTTGGTACTATCTTTGTTGCCATTCTCTGGACCTTTTATATGAGTCCTTTGTGCTTCTTTAGGTGTGGTTACTAAACCTGATAAGCGTATTCTAGTTTTGGCCTTTTGTAGAATATGAATAGCTTGCTAAATATTTCCTTATCAATATACTTAAAAGTTATTCTGATATTTGCCAGTAGACTGTTTCTTTCTAACTATTCTCCTAATACAAGACTGGTGATATCAGGTTAGGGATGATGTCTTCTCCAAAATCTCTCTCTCAGAATCCTGAGGCTATATTTCTTTTAGGCAATAATCAAATTGAGGCTGCATTCACTTTGTCCCATCCTTATTACTTTACATTTGCTTGGGTTGAATTTCAGCAGCCAAGCTTCTGACCAATTTTGGAGTCTGTTTAGGAACCCATGTAAGCTGATGCAGTCTTTCTCACTTTTCACTTCCCTCTTGACTTTTGCATCATCTGCAGGTGAGAATCCATACCTTCAGGTAAGTTATTAATGGAGATCAAAAAGAGTAATGTTCCCAGAACCAAACATTGTGGCACTCTGCAGGTCACCTCAACCCACATGGGAAAGGCTCCTCTGACATGCATCCTTTGTTCCCTTCCGCTGAGGTAATCTATCCATTGATGGAGTTTTACCCATATTCCTGTTTGGTGATCAAGCTTCTTAATCAGCCTTCTGTATAGTGCAGTGTCAGATACTGCCAAATGCTTTCTCAGTTTAGATACAGACAGTCCATCCTGCATTACCTTTTGTCCTGGACTGAGCTCACTCTCTCATAGAACTAAAAGAGGTTAAGTTACACATGACCTTTCCCTAAAACCATGCTGCCTTTCACTTAGGAAATTTCTCCTCTGCAGAAGTTCATTCATTTGCTTTTTAATAATCTTTTCTAGAACCTTACAGACTACACTCATTACTGAAACCAGTCTGTGGTTTAATGTCTGTTCCTGGTTTTCTTTCTTATATAAATGTACAGATATGATGTTTGCCTTTTTCCATTCTCTTGGCATCATGCCTCTCTCCAGCGACATCTTGAACAGTAATTCAGTTGGTTTGTCAAGTGTATCACATCTGTGTAGCATCTGTGGTGAAATTTAATCAGGGTCATAAGCCTTGTATGGGTGAAGTTGCTTTAGTATTCTGATAATATATTTTTTAGATATCTCCCTGATTTTGAAAACCTCCTCCCCACTCGATCTCACTGGTGTTGGGAATACAAGTGGGAAAGCACTTCTGAACTTGCTGTTCAGTTCTTTACGTATCCTTTATCATCCTTTACAATTTTTCCCCTCTGAATCCCTTAGCCTGATTAGCTGCTCTTTAATTGACAACTGGCTTGTGATGAATTTATGGAATAGTCTTGAATTTTCAGCTACCTTGTCCACAATATTCTTTTCAGTTTCTTTGTTCTTCTTTGCTTATCCTGCTATACTCAGTCTGTGCTCTCTTATACCTTGCAAATCCCAGCTGGCTAGAGTGCCATCTTTATCTTTGTCACTGCCCATCTCGATGTTCCTTTGCTTTATTACATCTTTTATTAAACCATTCCTTCCTATTTCATACTATTCCCTCTCTATTTAATGCTTGAGGTACCAATACCTCTACACTATATTTACATGAGAAAGACAGAAAACAGGAGGCTTAATTGGCCCACAAATGGGTTGTCTGCTTAAAAAAAAAAGAATTTAGCAACATTGAAACGTAATTCCACTCTGCAGTTTTTTAAGCTATCACTGACTCCCCGCTGCTGCACATTAACCTTCTACTGTCTCCATTACCACTGTAGTTTATATAGTATATTTCTGGCATTTTCACAGAACCACTCAGCACAATGCCCAGGTTCATGGCTACTGTTTTCCATTTTCCAATCTACCTCTTTGATTAGTTTCTGCAATTGTATCTCCTCTTTATTTCCTGTCTTACCTCTGCTTTTTTTATGTCCTCTTTTACCACAGGTCAAACTTGACTATTACATAATCACTTTTCCAACTGGTGTATCATATAGAATGTTCTTAATAACCATGCTAGTATGAGTGAAGTTAAGGTCTAGTAATGGAGTATCAATCCCTCTCATCTCAGTGTGCTCCATAACATGCTGTTATAGAAAATTATCCTGCATACTTTCTAAAAACTTGCCTCCATGACTTCCTATCAGTATGACTATCCTAAAGGCCCCCAATATGTCTCGGTTTAATTGAAATCCTCCATTATTATTACTTTACCATCTTCAGGAAGTGAGTGTTTCACTGCTACAACCATCTTTATTGTTCCTTCATTGTTATCATTACATACTTAATCTGATTTGATGCAATTCTATGGAGGATTATGTACTAATGCCACTGTGTTCCTCTTCCTTACAGTTACACTTACAGTCATAGTTACTATGTATTGCCTGAATGGTCTATCTTCCACTATTTTTTTGAAATTTCTGGCTCTCTCTCATTAAGAGGGCTAACCTTTCCCTCCTTCACCTTCTCTTTCCTTTCTATCATGTACACCTTTAGGCAGAACAGGTGAGAGCTTATCTCTGGTAAGATTAGTTTCCAGAACTTTAGTAATATCAGGTACACTTTCCCTTATAAGATCCCTGAACTCTAGTTCATTACCATTGATTATTAACCCATCAGCATTTAAGTACATTTTTATAAGTATAACACTATCATCTCCAAACATTCCTGCCTTCTCTGCAGTTCAGATGGGGCAGTTTCATCCTCTTGCCACAGGTGGCATCTCTAATTTCTTGTCTTCTGACTGCATTCTTTGCTTTTCTCCCTCTCTTCCTTAGATCTGTCTCACATAATGGATATCTATCTATCTCCATCTCTGACACCTGTTCCCTTCAGGAACTCCCTCAAGAGGATGGCCATGGCAAAAGAGTCTTCTTAACTGGTGAACTCCAGTGCCGTTGTTTAGCCTTCAGTGCCTCACCCTTAACAGGCCACTGGCAGAGAGCAACTCTACTGTTTTCAGAGGCTCCTACTTAGTATTCCTACAGACTACTACTACCTGATGTGTCTGCCTATATTCCTATCTATTACTTTTACCTAATGCTCCCTCCTAATATTCCTACCTACTATACCTAATGCTCTGTCTAATGTTCCTGTGAACTTCCCCTATCTATTCCTTCTACCATTTTTCCAAAAGGCAGGACTAGCACATAGCCTTTGCCGCAGGAAAAATCTAAAGTTACAATGAATGAGTTGTATGAGTTAAGTTTTATCAAGTGTTATGTGTGATGAGGAGAGATTATATGTTTGTGAACAGAATGCCAGCAGTCCACATGTAGGGGAGGCAGAAAGAAAAGACACCTGCCTCGGTCAGAGGAATGCAACTCGATAACCACCTGTGTTAGTTCACTACACAGCTGTCACTAACCCTGCCAATACCTAGGCAGGTAGTGCTAATAATATATCTCCCTGGTTGGTGGCTGCCTACCAACTACTAATATATGAATATTCCACTGAGTTCCACTGTGCCTTTAAGATTCTTAACTTTTCTAAGTACTTCCTGGCTTGATGATTCCAATTCAAATGTAAACATGACTAGTCAAGTATTCATCCTCTTGACTATTCATTCTCTAATGTTTTGTTTATATCCTCCTATTCTTCTTTTCTCTATCATGGAAGTCACTTCTGGCAGTCCCATAACTTCCAACGATCTTTTAATATGCATTTCTTATTTCTTTTTCCTGTCTTCTTTATCCTGTGTATGATCTTCCAATCCAAAAGTGATAATTGATTTATGTCTCTCAGCCTCCTCTTTTACTAATCTTTGTAATATTGGTGCCACTCACTTTTCAGCTAGACCCCTCAGTGTGTATGTGTCAACCTCTGTGTTTCCAACTTTCTCTTTAATCTCTCTTGGTTAGCAAGCACTGGTCCTTTATTCTCTGTACTTTTCTAAACCTTCCATGAACCAACCTCTATACTTGCATGTACCTGTTTTTGTCATTCCTGGTCTGTGTTCTTCTCCCACACTCTTAATACTCTTGGTCTACTTCTGAATTTGCTCCTTCTAGTCTCCCTTGCCCTCTGCTCCCATCAACCTCTGTATGTTAAGCTGAACTTTATTCTACCTAAACAGCTTTCAGTATTATTCCAATAGCTACAGTATGCACTTGTGTCCTTTCCTCTATCTGAAAGGCTCCAGGTAATGCTCTTGCAATTCCTTGACCAATATTGTTAATAAGTTTTCAGTAAATGTACAGCCTCTAGTACCTCTACAGAAGACTGCCATTTTCTTAATGGCTTAATCTTCTTTACTCGGACTTGGTATCTCCTAAACCTATAGTCTCAGTTTTCTTAACTCTAAAGCTCTAATTTTATCTTCTGATCTTGCTCCTTTTCAAGTTCCACAGCATCCCCACACATTTTCTCTGGTGTTTTCATTGCTCAGCCTTTTTTTTTTACACTTTTATCTCTTGTCTTATCTTTGCCAACCATGTTTTGACTGACTCGTTTGGTATATTCCTGTGACTGAATTTCTACTATTCATTTCTGGCTCTGTCTGCTTATCCATGCTAGCATACCTCATACACTTAGCACTAGAGCAGTATAACATAGAGTGCATATCTTACATTAGCAAATTTGTATTCTAGTTGATCATTATTACAATTGCAGGGAAATATTGTTTTAGAGTAATTGAAAATCTCCCATACAAAGGATGTTCAGTAGATATTAGGACTGCCACAGTGAAAAGGTTAAGCCAATGCTCACTTTAGTGTACTGGACATAGATTGAAAATGTTTGTACAGGCTAAAAGGCTGGTTGTACCTGACCAGTTTCATGTAAATGGGAGTGGAGCTTAAGATAATTACTACATACAGAAATGATGAAGACCTCTGTCTGTCTGCCTATCTGTATCTCTGAAGCCTGTTACAATTGGAACTCCCTCAAAGGGATGGCCACTGTAACAGAGTCTCCAAAACTAAGGAACTCCAGTGCTGCCTCTTAGCCTTTAGTTCCTCACCTTTAATAGGCCACTAGCAGAGGGCAAGTCTAGCACAGTGTTTGTAGAAGCTTCTACCTAATAGTCCTACTACTTCTATCTAATGCCCCTACCTACTACTTCTACTTAATGTTACTAACTAATACTCTTGCTTAATCTTCCTACCTACTACTTCTATCTACTGCTCCTACCCTTTTGCCAAAAGGCAGGGCTAGCACATAATGCTTACTGCAGGAAAATCTAGTAACAAAGAATGAGCTGTGTGAGTTAAGTGTTGTCAAATGTTACATATGATAAGGAGAGATTGTATGTTTGTAGACAGAATGCCAGTAGTCCACATGTTAGTGAGGCTGAAAGAAAAGACAGCTACTTGGGTCAGATGAGTGCAACCTGACAACCACTAAAGTGTTGGCTCACTAAGCAGATGTCACTAACCCTCCCGATTCCCAGGTGGGTAGTACTGTTAATATACCTCCCTAGTTATTGGCTAGCTACCAACTACAACCTACTGTGTATCTATCATTTTTAACTTTTTTTCATATAAATAGGGTGATACAGTGCATACAGTCTTTTATGAATAAAATACAAATCCTCAATTGAGCTATTTATGTAAAAGCAAAGAAATGCTCTCTTATTACCGTAAACTGTTTTAATTTTTTGTTTTGTACACTATATTGTTTCATCTTGTGATACTAACATTGAATATCAGAAAATAGTCTTTCTGCCTATATGTGTATTTCATCCCCATTTTTATATTAACAACAGGATTGCTGATGTAGGACCTAGGACTGGCTTCACACCCCATGCTGAATATCAGCAGTTATTAAAAACTATAGAAACTTTGCACCTTCTTGCTACCTGTCTGTTTTTAGCAGAAACATGAAGGAATTGTACACCAGATATTGAATTTAATCACTTGTGATTGATAACTTTGATAGTCACAGCATAAGTTGCAAAAAATATTTTAATTCAGAAAGATACAATTTGTTCAAGAACGTATTTTTAAGTTTAATCATCTGATAGAATTTTCTGATTGCAGGAGGAGGTGTTGTGACAACACGAGCTCATCTACACTACTTAGTGACTGAATGGGGTATTGCATACTTATTTGGCAAAAATCTTCGTCAGCGAGCTTATGAGCTCATCAGAATTGCACATCCTGATCATCGCGAGTCCCTTGAAAAAGCAGCATTTGAACGTCTCCATTGTATGCCATCACGAGACTTGTAATGAAATACTTCAAGGGTATCATCTTTTCAAAAAGTGCTCCCAATTTTTTACTAATGAATCAGTAAACATATAGAATTCATACTGTGCGATGCCAGAGAGGGAAAACTGTGCATGGTAAGCAAAGGCTTAATCTACTACAAATCTTCATAAGTATTTAGATGTTCTGATTGTGATCAGAGAATAAAGAATGACCATTACAATGTACCCTTAATCTATGATAAATTTCTCCAGGTTGTAATCATAATCAAGTTCAGCTATGATATTCATATTTATTTATTCATTAATTTATATATTTATTTATTTATTTATTTACCTATTTTTTTATTACAAGTGATTGCCATTTCCCTTGTCAGTGAGGTAGTGCAAGGAAACGACAAAGAAAGGCCCATCCAGTCATATACATATATATACATAAACACTCATGCACGAACATATACATATACATATCAACATATACATATATATACATACATGTACATATACAAACATACACAAATATACACATGCACACATTCATACTTGCTTGCCTTCATCCATTCCTGGCACTACCTGTCCCACGAATGGATGAAGGCAAGCGAGTATGAATAAGTACATGTATATATATATGTATACGCCTATGTATGTGTATGTATATGTATGTATGTGTATATATTGATATGTATATGTATGTATGTGTATATGTTATGTATATGTGCATGTATGGTGAATGCAAGAGTTTTGGAGAGAGGGGCAAGTATGCAGTCTGTTGTGGATGAGAGGGCATGGGAAGTGAGTCAGTTGTTCTTCGCAGATGATACAGCACTGGTGGCTGATTCAGGTGAGAAACTGCAGAAGTTGGTGACTGAATTTGGTAAATTGTGTGAAAGAAGAAAACTGAGAATAAATGTGAATAGGAGCAAGGTTATGAGGTTCAGTTGGGTTGAGGGACAAGTTAATTGGGAGGTAAGTTTGAGTGGAGAAAAAACTGGAGGAAGGGAAGTGTTTTAGATATCTGGGAGTGGATTTAGCAGCAGATGGAACCATGGAAGCAGAAGTGAGTCACAGAGTGGGGAAGGGGACGAAGGTTATGGGAGCATTGAAGAATGTGTGGAAGGCGATAATGTTATTTCGAAGAGCAAAAATGGGTATGTTTGAAGGAATAGTGGTTCCAACAATGTTATATGGTTGTGAGGCATGGGCTATAGATGGGATTGAGCAGAGGAGGGTGGATGTGTTGGAAATGAAATGTTTGAGGACAATATGTGGTGTGAGGTGGTTTGATCAAGTAAGTAATGAAAGGGTAAGAGAGATGTGTGGTAATAAAAAGAGTGTGGTTGAGAGAGCAGAAGAGGGTGTATTGAAATAGTTTGGTCACATGGAGAGACTGAGTGAGGAAAGATTGACAGAGAGGATATATGTGTCAGAAGTAGAGGGAACGAGAAGCGGGAGACCAAATTGGAGGTGGAAGGATGGAGTGAAAAAGATTTTGAGCGATCGGGGCCTGAACATACAGGAGAGTGAAAGGCATGCAAGGAATAGAGTGAATTGGAACGGTGTGGTATACTGAGGTCGACATGCTTGTCAGTGGATTGAACCAGGGCATGTGAAGCGTCTGGGGTAAACCATAGAAAGTTCTGTGGGGGGGTGCCATTTCATGTGTGGTGGGGTGGCCACAGGAGCGGATGAAGGCAGCAAGTATGGATATGTTTATGTGTACATACGTAGATGTCTGTGTATGTATACATTGAAATGTATAGGTATGTATATGTGCATGAGGGTGTTTATGTATATACACGTGTATGTGGGTGGATTGGGCTATTCTTTCATCTGTTTCCTTATGCTAACGCGGGAGACAGCAACTAAGTATAATAAAAAAAAGTATAGTACATCTTTGTATGTATATGTGTGTATATTTGCGTGTGTGAGCCATTCCTCATCTGTTTCCTTGCGCTACCTTGCTAATGCGGGAGACAGCAATTAAGTATAATAAATAGAAATAAATGTGCATGTATGGACATTTATGTATATATATATGTGTGTATATGAGTGGATGGGCCTTCTTTCTTCATCTGTTTCCTGGTGCTACCTCACTGACTAGGGAAATTGCGATCAAATATGATAAATGAATACATATGAATTTCATGGCTGAACTTGATTATGATTACAACCTGGAGATATTCGTGTGCCAATATATTTCCTTTATGGCTTTACTTACTGATGAGACATTAATTTTCTCATTTTATTGTCAGTCTCATCTTGTGAATATCAAATAACATTAATATTGAATGTCAATGTATTAATATTTATTTATTTATATTTATTTTGCTCTGTTGCTGTCTCCCGCATTAGCAAGGTATTAATATTGATGTAATATTAATATTCTTTAAATGTAAACCAGGGGATAGTCTGTGAAGCTTGGATGTGGTTGGTAAGTTCTAGTTTCCATACATTATAAAGGGCAGTGAGAGTGGATGCATACAATTGAGGCTATTATTCAATTGTTTCTGATACTGCTTGGCTGAATTGGAAAATCAATTGGTCATAAATAATGTGAATGCAGATAATTGATGTACTGTAACTCTTTCAGTCCTAACTATATACAGTGCACAGTTTTTGTTTGTCCTAATTATAGGTACTGTATGTTTTAAAATTGCTTCTTTTACTCATTAGAGGCATGTATAGATGCCACATCACCTGAAACTAATTTTCAGAAATATCCACAGGGCTGGATTACCCAGAAATAAAATCCATGGTGATAGGGTGCTATGTGGAATGCAGTGTAAAAAAATAAGGTTTATTGAGTTCAGATGATGATAACAGTTAATTACTATAGCATATTTGGATATATCCAGAGACCTTGAGGAGTGACTCTGACATAATTTAAGTGAGTATTTATCTCAAAGCATAGCAAAGGAAAATAGCTATGTGGCAGCTTTAAATAGGAGCAGTGCACTGAGATCTAAATGCCTATGCATTGTGCCAAGGTTTTAATATTTGTAAAGTGCTGGACTTCAATGGCATAAGTGGTTCATAATAATTTTCCCAACTAGTGTTTTGGGATGGGAGAGAAAAACTTTTGTGATATGGTTAAGACTGGAAAGGTTTCAGTCACTTGAAAATGAATGTATACAGTTCTCTAGTCTATGTGAGCATGATTTGACATGCCTTGATATAAGTATTGGTCGTTGCAAGGATAAATGAATGATGAAACCATTTTGTATCACTAGGTGTTAGAGGTAAAGAACCATTAAACATTAAGGGGATATTTTTATTTACAGGGCCATGCATGATCTCTAATAATGTTTGTATTTCAGTGTATGAAACAGTATAATATTATTTAAAAGAATATCATAGACTTTAGTACATGTGAATGAAGTAAACACTGCTCAGTATTTGAAAAAATATTTGGTTATCATAAATGGTATACTAGTGTAGCAGTTTGGTGTGTTTGATTATGAATGAATTGCAGGTAAAAGTTAATGATGCTTTTGAATGATCCCAGATATACCTATGGGATTAAGAACATGTAATACAAGAAGCAGAGGTTTCATGTATAGAGTAAGGGATAGATTGCTAAAGAAACTTTAAGGCTAGGAAATTTAGAGAAGAATTTTAAGACTATATTTTTGGGATGGAAGTAAGCTGGGATAGGGATAGTACATACAGAAAGGGTAGCTGTGTATTAATATAATGGGAACTCTGAACAAGTACCTGTCTTATTGACAGATGGAGGGAATTTTCACCCAGGAGGGGGTCATTTGGGCCTTCCTGACCCCTATTTGTTTATGTAGATTCACTCTTGATAATAAGATTTCCCAGCAGCCCAGGCTTCATGCAAAAGTATAGCCATATGCTTATAGAATCATAAGCGTCCTACCAGTACTTAGGGATTTTAACAAAATAAATGGTACTGGTATAGGGAGACAACTGTTGGATGGTGCGAAAGCAGATGGAGAGCTGAGCAAAGGTTTTGGGATACATGTAGGTGTGAGGCAGGGCTGTGTGATGTCATGTTGGCTTTGTAATATATGTATGGCTGGAGTGAGACGAGAGATTAAAGCAAAACTAGGAAAAAAAAGGGTGCAGAGATGGAGTGTGGTGGTGGGATATAGTGGCAAGCCTGTTTGCATATGATACTATATTGTTTGCTGCGAGTTAGTGAAAAGGAATTGCAGAAGGTTGTAAATGTGTTTATTATGAGAGTAAGTACAAGGCAATTGAAGGTAAATGCAAGTAAAAGTTTGAAAGGAAACAGAGTGAAAGTATAAATTTTGTAAAACCATATAAAGTGAAAGAAAGTGTACTGAATTGTGCTTAGGATATGGTGGGAAAAAGACTGGAAGAAGTGAGAGAATTTAAATATCTAGGAGCTGTCTTAGTAAGTGTGATGATATTGAAGGAGAGATAAGGGAGAGAGCAGTAAGGGTAGAAGAGTCATTGGGTCCCTTAATAGAATAGTAAACTTTAGAGGTGTAAGTATGTAAATGAAGAGAGTAATCCTCTCTTCATTTACATACTTACACCTCTAAAGTTATAGTCCTTCCACCCCTGACCTACGCAGCCAAAACATGGACATGGAACGGGTCATAGAGGTCAAGAATCCAGGCTGTGGAAATGAGCTATTTGAGAAGAGCATGTGGTGTGACTAGACTGAATGAAGAAAGTAATGAAAGTGTGTATGGTATGGCAGGGAATGCAAAGGGAGTAAATTGTTGAGTGGTAGAATAGGTAAAACATAAAACTTTGTGGTGGTTTGGACATGTGGAAAGAATGCAAGACTGGGAGTTTACAAAGATAGTGTAAGATAGTACAATTAAAGGGGTTGGTGTGAATGGAAGACCACTTGTGACATAGGCAAATAGGGTGGAGGAATACTGGAGGAAGAGAAATGGTGGAAGAAAGCATGGAATGGTGTATGTGAGGGAGGCATTTAAGGACAGCAATAAGTGGATACTCTTGCCATGGCTAACCCTTGACAGGGTTCCTAGAGGGAATGGGTGTCAGAGATATAGATAGATAGATAGCCCAGGTTCCTAGAGAGAATGGGTGTCAGAGATATAGATAGATAGATAGCCCAGAGTCTTTAACTTATGTTCTAGAAATGAATGTTTTTATCATTTTGGTATGGGAAGTGAGTCATGGAGATGGCTTGATCAAGAGAGATGTGATAAAAGCTTTGCATAAGAAATGTGGAAAGGTGGCTGGAGTGGTTGGTATTGTCGCTGAATTTATTAAGAAATGGGATGACTATGTTGGTGATTGGATGGTATGGATTTTCACTGTATGTATGAATCCTGGTTAGGTGTCTGAGGATTGACGTAAAGGAAGGGGGTTAAAGGTGAGTGTTCAAATTAAATTACAGAAGAATAAGTTTACTGAGTATACCTGGTTAAGTTGTATGGGAGGTATGGGAGGGTATTGATTGAGGAGGTGAAGGCATGTACAGAACATCAGCTTGGAGAGGAGCAGTATGGTTTCTGAAGTGGTAGAGGATGTGTGGATCAGATTTTGCTTTAAAAATATGTGAGAAATACTTGGAAAAATAAATGGATATGTAATGTCGTATTTACAGATCTGGAGAAGGCATATAATAGGTTGATAAGAGATATTTTGTCTTAAAATCATATGGTATGGGAGGTAAGCTGTTTTATCTTAAGAATATGTGGTGTGGGAGGAAAGCTGCAAGAAGCAAAGTTTTTACCAAGGGTGTAAGGCTTGTGTATGAATAGGAAGAGAGGAGAGTGAATGATTCCAAGTGAAGGTTGGTCTGCGGCACAGGTGTGTGATGTCGCCATGGTTGTTCAGTTTGTTGATGGGTGGGGTGATAAGGGAGGTAAATGCAAGAGTCTTAGAGACAGGGGTGAGTATGCAGTCTGTAGGGGATGAGAGGACCTGGGAAGTGAGTCAGTTGTTCTTTACTTATGATACAGCACTGGCGGTAGATTTGTGTGACAAACTGCAGAAGTGGGTGACTGAGTCTGGAAGAAGAGTGTGAAAGGAGAAAGTTGAGAGTGAATGTGAATAAAAGCAAGATTATTAACTTCAGCAGGGTTGAGGGACAGGTTAGCTGGAATGTGAGTTTGAATGGAGAAAAATTGGAGGAAGTAAAAGGTATTAAGTGTATTAGATATCTAGGAGTGGAAATGGCAGGGAGTGGAACCATGGAAACAGAAGTGAGTCATAGGATGGGGGAGGGGGTGAAGGTTTTGAGGATTGACATAAAGGAAGGGGGTTAAAGGTGAGTGTTCATATTAAATTACAGAAGAATAAGTTTACTGAGTATACCTGGTAAGTTGTATGGGAGGGTATTGATTGAGGAGGTGAAGGCATGTACAGAACATCAGCTTGGAGAGGAGCAGTATGGTTTCTGAAGTGGTAGAGGATGTGTGGATCAGATTTTGCTTTAAAAATATGTGTGAGAAATACTTGGAAAAACAAATGGATATGTAATGTGGTATTTACAGATCTGGAGAAGGCATATAATAGGTTGATAGAGATGTTTTGTCTTAAAATTATATGGTATGGGAGGTAAGCTGTTTTATCTTAAGAATATATGGTGTGGGAGGAAAGTTGCAGGAAGCAAAGTTTTTACTAAGGGTGTAAGGCTTGTGTATGAGTAGGAAGAGAGGAGAGTGAATGATTCCAAGTGAAGGTTGGTCTGCGGCACGGGTGTGTGATGTCGCCATGGTTGTTCAGTTTGTTGATGGATGGGGTGATAAGGCAGGTAAATGCAAGAGTCTTAGAGAGAGGGGTGAGTATGCAGCCTGTAGGGGATGAGAGGACCTGGGAAGTGAGTCAGTTGTTCTTTACTTATGATACAGCACTGGTGGTAGATTTGTGTGACATACTGCAGGAGTTGGTGACTGAGTCTAGAAGAAGAGTGTGAAAGGAGAAAGTTGAGAGTGAATGTGAATAAAAGCAAGGTTATTAACTTCAGCAGGGTTGAGGGACAGGTTAGTTGGAATGTGAGTTTGAACAGAGAAAAATTGGAGGAAGTAAAGTGTATTAAGTGTATTAGATATCTAGGAGTGGAAATGGCAGGAAGTGGAACAATGGAAACAGAAGTGAGTCATAGGATGGGGGATGGGGTGAAGGTTCTGGGAGTGATGAATTATGTGTGGAAAGAGAAAACATTATCTTGGAGAGCAAAAGTGGGTATGTATGATGGAATACTAGTCCTAACAATATTATATAGATGCAAGACATCTATATAAGGCTGTGCAAAGGAGGGTGGATGTGTTAAAAATGAAAGGGGACAATTTGTGGTATGAGGTGATTTGATAAAGTAAGTAATGAAAGGGTGACAGAGATGTGTGGTAATAAAAAATTTGTGATTGAGGAAGCAGAAAAGGGTGTGTTGAAACGATTTGGACATATGAAGAAATGATGACAAAGAGGATTATATGTGTCAAAAGTGGAGGAAACAAGAACAGGGAGACCAAATTGGAGATGGAAGGATGGAGTGAAAAAGATTTCGAGCAATTGGGGACTGAATATGAAGGAGGATGAAAGATGTGCTTGAGATAGAGCATGTGAAGCATCTTGGGTAAACCATGGAAAGTTCTGTGGAGCTTGGTTGTGGATAGGGTGCTGTGGGTTTTTGCATTACACACGACAGCTAGCTCTTCCTTGTGACGTGGGAAACGGGAATCTAGTATGAAAAAATCATTTAGAAAATGCAAAATTTTGATAAACAGTAGGTATTCACTATTTTGTAAAGTTGAGACTAAGCCCTTTATAGTATAATGGATCTTACAAAATAGTGACATCATTTCCACCGTCCAAACCATCCCCACAGATATATGTAAACCACTGTTATGATACAAACAGCCTCTTTTAGTAGTTTCGTTTATTATTCAATCTTTAGCAGTGATAACCATTATCCATAACTTCCTTCTGAAACAACCTAGATGTTTTTGGTATTGTATATAACTTTGTTTTCAGTACCCCATACTCCACCACTTCTTTGTTGGTTTTCCTTTAACAAGCATCTCTTGTAATGCTGGTCATATTTTACATTTCTTTCTACAAGATCCAGCAGATATTGAGGCTGTGCTCAGGTGGCATTATGAAGTATATAAGAAACAGTATAAGTATCTAACCATTACACAGTACAAAATCTGTCTGGTATCTCATTGAAGTTTGAAGGTGATGCACTTGGGCTAAACTGATCTGATGATTTGTTGTCATTGGTTTGCCTTTGTTATTTTACAGATTCATATTTTTGCATCAACAATTTTGTGAAATATCCTGAATTTCTTTATACCAAGTGCAATGTAGTGAGATTGCAGTACTTGCTCAATAAGTAATGTTAATTAAATTTGTAACCCAGCTCCTACAGACTTCTGCTATTTGCACATGGGCACAACTCTGAAAAACTCATGGAAAGTGGGATATGAAAGCATTTTTAAAGACACTATATTGCACCTTCTATAAGGTTCCCTGGAAGTTAACTTTTGTTGACCTTAGCTGTTAAGTGTTCCTAGACTCTGCAAGCTAACAATAACACCACAAGTGAGAAGTCATCTTTGATGAAGCTGTACCATTGTCATTGGACAGAAAGGAGAACAGCCTCATCAAGGACCTTTCCATCCCATATGGGGTTACCATACTTTGCCCAGGCTTGGAGAACAGCCTTGAAAATGCAGGAGCCACATAAAAGGGGTGCTAGGATTGCAGTACTAATAAATTTGTTTATGAGGCAGATGATTTTGAATAACAAAGATTACAGTACTAACAAAGCTGTTGATATGGTAGATAATTTTAAACAATCAGGTTACTGTTTTCTGTCCAAAAGCTATTTCTTGTATTTGAAAGTACGTAACATGTCGAATTTAAAAATATTTAAAACAATGAAGCCATAAGCATATGTATGTTTCCAAGACTAAGCAACATTGTTCAGATTATTTGCCTATTGTTTGCAGAGTGAGGTTGTGGTATATCTGAAGGGAATATGGTAAAAGTTGCATTATGAAATGTTTTATTTCTCATATATGTAAAGAGGGCAAAGGAAGAGAATCAAGAAGATTGTTGGGACGATTAGTAAAATTAATTTAGGTACATTACTGATGTGGAATGCTTGGGATGTAGACATTGCATAATTTTTTACTTGCTGTGCATTCAGTAATTTTCCAGGACTGTAACACTAATTCAGTAGCTTCTGTGTTATTTGTCTTGTAATAGGTGTAAGCACAGTGTCATAATATTTGTAAACTGAATACCAACCAAAGATGTTTTCACAAAATTTTCCAAACTTTCTGAAGCTTCTGGAATTCTGATGTCTGGATTATTTTATATACCTGTATTATGGACATTCTGGAGTTTAAGAATCTAGCCCAGCACTGATTGGGGTTGCAAAGTGACAGTGGCTGAGCGAAGTATAACTCCTATCTATGTTTTCACTTATATATTTTTTTTTAGGTTTTGGAAATTCTGTTTTGAATAGAATATTACTCTTTGTATACAGTAGGTAGTAGTGTTCAATTATTCTTTGAATAAATGTTAGCAGATGAAAAGACTTGCATATTGAAAAGGAGCACACTGTTTGTGCGATAACTTCCGAGTCCATAAACAATAGACTGTGAATGATCAGGGATCTTAATTTATGTAGCATTCAACTGGTGTAACTACTATTGATATCTGTACATCACATGCATGTACATTATAAGAAATTTATGATATTTTGGTAAATATGTAATACTGATAAGGTTACCATTGAGTAACTCATGGAAATAGAAGAAAATTGTATTAGTGGGCTCCTACAGTTTTTAGAATTGAATAGAAGGGTACTGATGAGATTTAAATAATTTTTTATGCAACGATAGTAAAAACAATAGTGATAAGGGATATGATGTAGAATAATTAGGGGGTTGAATGGCATAAAATTATGAATGATACTTCTTGAAGTCTAATTAAACTTGTGGAGATCTCGCCTAATTTCTTCATGCAGCTGCCTATACTGTAATTTTGATGAAAGGTTTTTGCCATGTGGCCAGCAAACAAGCATGTCCATCAAATATCCTTTACCATATAGTGGAGCAGAATGTAGTAAATGATATTAATGTTGTTGTAACATTGATTAATGATAAACCTTGGTTGCTTAGGGAAAATTAGGTGTCTTTTTGCTCCTAAAAGTGTTCCACACTTTTCCACAGTTTAACCCAGTATTTCCCCTACCTTATTGCATCACTTCTATGAAGTGTTAAGAGTCCATTGATATGATTTTCTTGCACTCCTGTAGGTATTTTCTGTTACCTTAAAATACATGATTATAATTATGTTCTGTTTTTCGGACAACTTTAAGAACATTGCATTCTGAGTGTCTGTGACAGTAAGATACAGTGTAAAATGATGGAAAGATTTACATATCCATTGTCATTACCTAAACTGAAAAATTTATTTTGGTTTTTGTTTACAATTGTAATCAAAATATTGGGGAAGGTTCAGTGTTTGCCTCCTCATTTTGGATGTGGAGAGAAATGTGTTTACTGTCTGCATCATATTTATACATCTTATTAAGTCCATATCTTCCATCTTTTTTTTCAGAGCATATTTCGTATAAGGTAGAAGGAATGATATTTACAGATGGGAAGTGCATGTTCATTCTACTGAAGATGGTCATTCTTCTCAGTATTGAGACATGATGCATGCCAAAAGAGGATTTTGAGAGGAATATTTGTTAGTCGTCATTCAATAGTCAGTTACGATGCTGTGATTTATCAATACTTGCACCAGAGTGTCATAGTTTATGCACTGCCTTTCAAAATAATCATTGTATAGATTGTTAGCTGAATGTTGTATGTTAGAAATTTAGGCATTATACAGATATATTTTTCTGGGGGTATTGTATTGTCTGTGATTATGGATAGTGTGCAGTTCATTAAAGTGCTAAGTATTTATTTTGGAGTAATTTTGGAATGGAATATTTTGTATCCTGAAAAAAATTTTATATACAAATATGGAACTGTTTTGCTAAATATCTTATTGATGAAGCACATACAATATAAAGAATATGAAGATTTGAATCTTGAACCCAGCAAATGTTTCATGATATATTTAACCAAAAACAGGACAGTGATATGTAATTTTGTTCCTCATCAGTCATTACTATAAAGTTATGTATTACCTTTTAAAATAACAATCATATCCATACATACAAATCTTATTATCCTCTTCAGCTGGCAGGATGATTACATATCGCCAAAGATTTTTTTTCCTTTCCAAGTGAATTTTTCATATACAGTCAGAATCTTATTATGTGTAGACTCCTCCTAGAATACTTTGCTCATAAATATTCCACACATTCAAAGAATATGTCAGAATCCACACTAAAGTGCAGAAAACATTAAGAAAGATTTTAGAGATTGGCTGTCAAATAAGCAGTCACAATTTGACCCTAATGTTCAGTGAAAAGTTTTGAGTTTCTTCTATCCACGTATATGAGCCACTGTAAATGATGCAAGTTAGCATAAAGATACATAGTAACAGAAAGGATATTCAATGAAATCTTATTAACCTTAACGGATATGCCTTTCGGCAAAATGGTAGGAATATTAGGCTGGAGCATTAGGCAGAAGTAGTAGGTTGGAACACTGAGCAGACACATTAGATAGTAGTCAATATGTACATTAGGTAAGAGCTTCTACAAACACCGCTATAAAGTTGCCCTCTGCCAGTGGCCTGTTAGGAATGAAGCACTAAAGATTAAGAAAAAGTACTGGAGTTCACTAGTTATGGAAACTCTATAGCAGTGGCCACACCCTTTAGGGAGTTTCAGGAGGGAAGAGGCATCAGAGATACAGATAGATAGGTAGGAACAAACACCTTAATGTGATCTTAGGTCATCCATCACCACATACAGGACTACTGCTTGCTAGCTAATGAGAGATTATAAACAAAGTTAGGTTCTATAAATCCTCAGGCACCTCACCATCATCAACACATACAATGAATATCCTTATCAACCAAACAATGACACAGTCACCTCCTTTCTTAATAAACTCAACTGCAATACCATCCAATCCAGCCAAAATGCCCCATTTCATCTTTCACACCAAGGCTTTCACCACCTCTTCTGTCTTCACCAAATCACTTTCCATGACTCTCTCAATCTGCATACCATCCTGGCCCAAATGCCTTAAATCTGCCACTCTATCATCAAATGCATTTAACAGTCCTTCAAAATACTCACTCCATATCCTCCTCACTTCATCACTATCAGTAAAAACTTTCCCTTTTGCAAGGTAGCGCAAGGAAACAGACAAAAGAATGGCCCAACCCACCCACATACACATGTATATACATACACGTCCACACACGCAAATATATATACCTATACATCTCAATGTATACATATATATACACACACAGACATATACATATATACACATGTACATAATTCACACTCTCTGCCTTTATTCATTCCCATCGCCACCTCGCCACTCATGAAATAACAACCCCCTCCCCCCTCATGTGTGCAAGGTAGCACTAGGAAAAGACAACAAAGGCCATATTCATTCACACTCAGTCTCTAGCTGTCATGTAATAATGCACTGAAACCAAAGCTCCCTTTCCACATCCAGGCCCCACAGAACTTTCCATGGTTTACCCAAGACGCTTTACATGCCCTAGTTCAACCCATTGACAGCATATCGACCCCAGTATACCACATCGATCCAATTCACTCTATTCCTTGCACGCCTTTCACCCTCCTGCATGTTCAGGCCCCGATCACTCAAAATCTTTTTCACTCCATATTTATTTTTATTTATTTTGCTTTGTCGCTGTCTCCCGCGTTTGCGAGGTAGCGCAAGGAAACAGACGAAAAAAAAAATGGCCCAACCCACCCCCATACACAATGTAAACACCCACACGCCCACACACGCAAATATACATACCTATACATCTCAATGTACACATATATATACACACACAGACACATACATATATACTCATGCACACAATTCACACTGTCTGCCCCTATTCATTCCCATCACCACCTCGTCACACATGGAATACCATCCCCCTCCCCCCTCCTGTGTGCGAGGTAGCACTAGGAAAGGACAACAAAGGCCCCATTCGTTCACACTCAATCTCCAGCTGTCATGCAATAATGCCCGAAACCACAGCTCCCTTTCCACATCCAGGCCCCACACAACTTTCCATGGTTTACCCCAGACGCTTCACATGCCCTGATTCAATCCACTGACAGCACGTCAACCCCAGTATACCACATCGATCCAATTCACTCTATTCCTTGCCCACCTTTCACCCTCCTGCATGTTCAGGCCCCGATCACACAAAATCTTTTTCACTCCATCTTTCCACCTTAAATTTGGTCTCCCACTTCTCCTCATTCCCTCCACCTCCGACACATATATCCTCTTGGTCAATCTTTCCTCACTCATTCTCTCCATGTGCCCAAACCATTTCAAAACACCCTCTTCTGCTCTCTCAACCACGCTCTTTTTATTTCCACACATCTCTCTTACCCTTACATTACTTACTCGATCAAACCACCTCACACCACACATTGTCCTCAAACATCTCATTTCCAGCACATCCACCCTCCTGCGCACAACTCTATCCATAGCCCACGCCTTGCAACCATTCACTCCATATATATATATATATATGAAGTGTTTTAGATATCTGGGAGTGGATCTGGCAGCGGATGGAACCATGGAAGCGGAAGTGGATCATAGGGTGGGGGAGGGGGCGAAAATTCTGGGGGCCTTGAAGAATGTGTGGAAGTCGAGAACATTATCTCGGAAAGCAAAAATGGGTATGTTTGAAGGAATAGTGGTTCCAACAATGTTGTATGGTTGCGAGGCGTGGGCTATGGATAGAGTTGTGCGCAGGAGGATGGATGTGCTGGAAATGAGATGTTTGAGGACAATGTGTGGTGTGAGGTGGTTTGATCGAGTGAGTAACGTAAGGGTAAGAGAGATGTGTGGAAATAAAAAGAGCATGGTTGAGAGAGCAGAAGAGGGTGTTTTGAAGTGGTTTGGGCACATGGAGAGGATGAGTGAGGAAAGATTGACCAAGAGGATATATGTGTCGGAGGTGGAGGGAGCAAGGAGAAGAGGGAGACCAAATTGGAGGTGGAAAGATGGAGTGAAAAAGATTTTGTGTGATCGGGGCCTGAACATGCAGGAGGGTGAAAGGAAGGCAAGGAATAGAGTGAATTGGAGCGATGTGGTATACCGGGGTTGACGTGCTGTCAGTGGATTGAATCAAGGCATGTGAAGCGTCTGGGGTAAACCATGGAAAGCTGTGTAGGTATGTATATTTGCGTGTGTGGACGTATGTATATACATGTGTATGGGGGTGGGTTGGGCCATTTCTTTCGTCTGTTTCCTTGCGCTACCTCGCAAACGCGGGAGACAGCGACAAAGTATAAAAAAAAAAAAAAAATATATATATATATATATATATATATATATATATATATATATATATATATTTTTTGGAAAAAAAAAGAAAAAACGAACTTTCCATATATATATATATATATATATATATATATATATATATATATATATGGAAAGTTCGTTTTTTCTTTTTTTTTTCCAAAAGAAGGGACACAGAAGGGGGCCAGGTAAGGATATACCCTCAAAGGCCCAATCCTCTGTTCTTAACGCTACCTCGCTAATGCAGGAAATGGCGAATTGTTTGAAAGAAATATATGGAAAGTTCTGTGGGGCCTGGATGTGGAAAGGGAGCTGTGATTTTGGTGCATTATTACATGACAGCTAGAGACTGAGTGTGAACAAATGGGGCCTTTGTTGTCTTTTCCTAGCGCTACCTCGCACACATGAGGGGGGAGGGGGTTGTTATTCCATGTGTGGCGAGGTGGCGATGGGAATAAATAAAGGCAGAAAGAATGAATTATGTACATGTGTATATATGTATATGTCTGTGTGTGTGTATTTATATGTGTACATTGAGATGTATAGGTATGTATATTTGCGTGTGTGGACATGTATGTATATACATGTGTATGTGGGTGGGATGGGCCATTCTTTCGTCTGTTTCCTTACGCTACCTTGCTAACGCGGGAAACAGCAACAAAGCAAAATAAATAAATGAAAATATATATATGACAGCTAGAGACTGAGTGTGAACGAATGGGGCCTTTGTTGTCTTTTCCTAGCGCTACCTTGCACACATGAGGGGGGAGGGGGTTGTTATTCCATGTGTGGCAAGGTGGCAATGGGAATAAATAAGGGCAGGCAGTATGAATTCTGTACATGTGTATATATGTATATGTCTGTGTGTATATATATACGTGTACATTGAGAGGTATAGGTATGTATATTTGCGTGTGTGGACGTGTATGTATATACATGTGTATGTGGTTGGGTTGGGCCATTCTTTCGTCTGTTTCTTTGCGCTACCTCGCAAACGCGGGAGACAGCGACTAAGCAAAATAAATATATATGTATATATATATTTTTTTCTTTTAAACTATTCGCCATCTCCCGCGTTAGCGAGGTAGCGTTAAGAACAGAGGACTGGGCCTTTTTTGGAATATCCTCACCTGGCCCCACTCTGTTCCTTCTTTTGGAAAATTAAAAAAAAAAAAAAAAAAAAAAAACAAGAGGGGAGGATTTCCAGCCCCCCGCTCCCTCCCCTTTTAGTCGCCTTCTACGACACACAGGGAATACGTGGGAAGTATTCTTAATCCCCTACCCCCAGGATATATATATATATATATATATATATATATATATATATATATATATATATATATATATATATATATATTTTCTTTTTTCTTTTAAACTATTCACCATTTCCCATGTAAGCGAGGTAGCGCTAAGAACAGAGGACTGGGCCTTTGAGGGAAATCCTCACCTGGCCCCCTTCTCTGTTCCTTCTTTGGGAAAAAGAAAACAAAAAAAAACAAGAGTGGAGGATTTCCAGCCCCCCGCTCCCTTCCCTTTTAGTCGCCTTCTACGACACGCAGGGAATACGTGGGAAGTATTCTTTCTCCCCTATCCCCAGGGATAATATATATATATACATATATATATATATATATATATATATATATATATATATATATATATATATACGTTGAGAGGGTGAAGGCACGTACAGAGCATCAGACTGGGGAAGAGCAGTGTGGTTTCAGAAGTGGTAGAGGATGTGTAGATCAGGTATTTGCTTTGAAGAATGTATGTGAGAAATACTTAGAAGAGCAAATGGATTTGTATGTAGAATTTATGGATCTGGAGAAGGCATATGATAGAGTTGATAGAGATGCTCTGTGGAAGGTATTAAGAATATATGGTGTGGGAGGCAAGTTGTTAGAAGCAGTGAAAAGTTTTTATCGAGGATGTATGGCATGTGTACGTGTAGGAAGAGAGGAAAGTGATTGGTTCTCAGTGAATGTAGGTTTGCGGCAGGGGTGTGTGATGTCTCCATGGTTGTTTAATTTGTTTATGGATGGGGTTGTTAGTGAGGTGAATGCAAGAGTTTTGGAAAGAGGGGCAAGTATGAAGTCTGTTGTGGATGAGAGAGCTTGGGAAGTGAGTCAGTTGTTGTTCGCTGATGATACAGCGCTGGTGGCTGATTCATGTGAGAAACTGCAGAAGCTGGTGACTGAGTTTGGTAAAGTGTGTGAAAGAAGAAAGTTAAGAGTAAATGTGAATAAGAGCAAGGTTATTAGGTACAGTAGGGTTCAGGGTCAAGTCATTTGGGAGGTAAGTTTGAATGGAGCAAAACTGGAGGAAGTAAAGTGTTTTAGATATCTGGGAGTGGATCTGGCAGCGGATGGAACCATGGAAGCAGAAGTGGATCATAGGGTGGGGGAGGGGGTGAAAATCCTGGGAGCCTTGAAGAATGTGTGGAAGTCGAGAACATTATCTCGGAAAGCAAAAATGGGTATGTTTGAAGGAATAGTGGTTCCAACAATGTTGTATGGTTGCGAGGCGTGGGCTATGGATAGAGTTGTGCGCAGAAGGATGGATGTGCTGGAAATGAGATGTTTGAGGACAATGTGTGGTGTGAGGTGGTTTGATCGAGTAAGTAACGTAAGGGTAAGAGAGATGTGTGGAAATAAAAAGAGCGTGGTTGAGAGAGCAGAAGAAGGTGTTTTGAAATGGTTTGGCCACATGGAGAGAATGAGTGAGGAAAGACTGACCAAGAGGATATATGTGTCGGAGGTGGAGGGAACGAGGAGAAGTGGGACACCAAATTGGAGGTGGAAAGATGGAGTGAAAAAGATTTTGTGTGATCGGGGCCTGAACATGCAGGAGGGTGAAAGGAGGGCAAGGAATAGAGTGAATTGGAGCGATGTGGTATACCGGGGTTGACGTGCTGTCAGTGGATTGAATCAGGGCATGTGAAGCGTCTGGGGTAAACCATGGAAAGCTGTGTAGGTATGTATATTTGCGTGTGTGGACGTATGTATATACATGTGTATGGGGGTGGGTTGGGCCATTTCTTTCGTCTGTTTCCTTGCGCTACCTCGCAAACGCGGGAGACAGCGACAAAGCAAAATATATATATATATATATATATATATATATATATATATATTTTCAAATTTTCTTTCTTTCAAACTATTCGCCATTTCCCGTGTTAGCGAGGTAGTGTTTAGAACAGAGGACTGGGCCTTTGAGGGAATATCCTTATCTGGCCCCCTTCTCTGTTCCCTCTTTTGGAAAATTAAAAAAAAAAAAATAATGAGAGGGGAGGATTTCCAGCCCCCCACTCCCTCCCCTTTTAGTTGCCTTCTACGACACGCAGGGAATACGTGGGAAGTATTCTTTCTCCCCTATCCCCAGGGATAGAGTTGATAGAGATGCTCTGTGGAAGGTATTAAGAATATATGGTGTGGGAGGCAAGTTGTTAGAAGCAGTGAAAAGTTTTTATCGAGGATGTAAGGCATGTGTACGTGTAGGAAGAGAGGAAAGTGATTGGTTCTCATTGAATGTAGGTTTGTGGCAGGGGTGTGTGATGTCTCCATGGTCGTTTAATTTGTTTATGGATGGGGTTGTTAGGGAGGTGAATGTAAGAGTTTTGGAAAAAGGGGCAAGTATGCAGTCTGTTGTGGATGAGAGAGCTTGGGAAGTGAGTCAGTTGTTGTTCGCTGATGATACAGCGCTGGTGGCTGATTCATGTGAGAAACTGCAGAAGCTGGTGACTGAGATTAGTAAAGTGTGTGAAAGAAGAAAGTTAAGAGTACATGTGAACAAGAGCAAGGTTATTAGGTACAGTAGGGTTGAGGGTCAAGTCAATTGGGAGGTAAGTTTGAATGGAGAAAAACTGGAGGAAGTAAAGTGTTTTAGATATCTGGTAGTGGATCTGGTAGCGGATGGAACCATGGAAGTAGAAGTGAATCATAGGATGGGGAGGGGGCAAACATCCTGGGAGCCTTAAAGAGTGTTTGGAAGTCGAGAACATTATCTCGGAAAGCAAAAATGGGTATGTTTGAAGGAATAGTGGTTCCAACAATGTTGTATGGTTGCGAGGCGTGGGCTATGGATAGAGTTGTGCGCAGGAGGGTGAATGTGCTGGAAATGAGATGTTTGAGGACAATATGTAGTGTGAGGTGGTTTGATCGAGTAAGTAATGTAAGGGTAAGAGAGATGTGTGGAAATAAAAAGAGCGTGGTTGAGAGAGCAGAAGAAGGTGTTTTGAAATGGTTTGGGCACATGGAGAAAATGAGTGAGGAAAGACTGACAAAGAGGATATATGTGTCGGAGGTGGAGGGAACGAGAAGTGGGAGACCAAATTGGAGGTGGAAAGATGGAGTGAAAAAGATTTTGAGTGATCGGGGCCTGAACATTCAAGAGGGTGAAAGGCGGGCAAGGAATAGAGTGAATTGGATCGATGTGGTATACCGGGGTCGACGTGCTGTCAATGGATTGAATCAGGGCATGTGAAGCGTCTGGGGTAAACCATGGAAAGTTCTGTGGGGCCTGGATGTTGAGAGGGAGCTGTGGTTTCGGGCATTATTACATGACAGCTAGAGACTGAGTGTGAACGAATGGGGCCTTTGTTGTCTTTTCCTAGCGCTACCTCGCACACATGAGGGGGGAGAGGGATGTTATTCCATGTGTAGCAAGGTGGCGATGGGAATAAAGGCAGACAGTATGAATTATGTACATGTGCATATATGTATATGTCTGTGTGTGTATATATATGTGTTCATTGAGATGTATAGGTATGTATATTTGCGTGTGTGGACGTGTATGTATATACATGTGTATGGGGGGTGGGTTGGGCCATTTCTTTCGTCTGTTTGCTTGCGCTACCTCGCAAACGCGGGAGACAGCGACAAAGCAAAATAAATAAATAAATAAATAAATATATATATATATATATATATATATATATATATATATATATATATATATATATATATATATATATATATAAGGTAAAGATATGGTGCAATACAAGTTTAAAACTCTCTCCTTGTAACACAATTAGTAATCACAAATTTTCATCACACACACACACACACAGGGGCATCCGTGGTGATCACAAGTCACCACAGGCCAGCCTGGGATCCGACCGCTCTTCATCCTGCTCTCGAGTCTGGCTAATATATGGGTAACTGACTTTAACTAGTGTCTTTGTGTACACAGAAGAATAAATACATGTGGCAGAAATACAAGATTAAGAGACGGGCAACACGATGGGAAATTTCTCTCCCCGTAACACACACACTCACACACGTGAGTCAGTACGGGCCAGCCCAGGGTTGGACCCGCATGCGTTCGAATCCTGTGCTTGGCAGTCGGCCTACACCCAACACAGGTGTTCATCCCCCCTTTGGTGCTGGACGATAAAGGTTACCTGGCTTATGCTGTGTGTGTGTGTGTGTGCGCACGCGCATACACAAGGGAGACATACAGGGAAGGTTAATAGAAAGAGCACCACGAGTGTAAAACTCTTTCCACAACACGAACAGTAATCGCATTAAATATGTAATTGCTTTCCTCTAGTTCCACTGTGCTTGCTAAAGACGTTAGGAACCTTAAAATGAAGCTGATGATTGGATATGGTTCAAGTTGGCACTTTCAAGTGACGCAAGAAATGCTTTCATCCATCTTAAGCAGAAATGAAGGGAGAAATAATGCTCGCCCTTGAGTACGAAGGCATTACATTGTTGTAGTGCGTACGGTAGTAAGAGAAAGTGACCTTACCGATGGTTGGGTACACTGACCACACTATCAACGTTTGTGAGCAAAATCAGACATAAGTAGCTTCTCAAAACAGGAATGCATAAAATACGTGCTAATATTAGGGACGTGGTTTTACCAGATAAGGAGTTCAGACCATGATGGATCAACTTGTTATATATAGCTCACACTCGCTGATAAACTCACAGTTTTGAGAACTTCATTCTTTTTCTGGGAGGGAGTTACAGATACCCCTCTCCCTTTTGAGATAAGCGTGAAACATAGACATCCTCTCCCTCAAGTCTAGAAGGTACGTACGCACCCTTTCCTTCAGATCTTGGGGTGACGCAATAGCCTTTTCCGACAGAACTACGGGTGAATGCAGGCGCCCTTGCTCTTTGACCTATGGGTGACCGAAACCCTTCCCTCAGATGAATAAAGACATAGGGACCCCTTACATGAGATACAGGGGATAAAAGTCCTCATTACCTGAGAAGTAGTCAGACGCGGGTAATCCGTTTCCCTCAGACATCTGGTTTCGATCCGGGACTTGGGTGTAAGCTCGTGTCTCCTAGCCAGTCACATCCTTGGCGTGTGGACCAGCCAGTCACACCCACGACGTGTTGACCAGCCAGTTACACCCTCGACGTGATGACCGGCCAATTACACCCACGACGTGTGAACCAGCCACTCACACCCACGACGTGTTAACCAGCTAGTTACACCCACGACGTGTGGACCAGCCAGTTACACCAAGGACGTGTGGACCAGCCAGTTACACCCACGACGTGTGAACCAGCCAGTCACACCCACGACGTGTTGACCAGCCAGTCACACCCACGACGTGTTAACCAGCCAGTTACACCCACGACGTGTGGACCAGCCAGTTACACCCACGACGTGTGGACCAGCCAGTTACACCCACGACGTGTGGACCAGCCAGTTAGCACCCAGGATGCGAAAACTAGTTATTTTGGTGACAAAATCTGAGAGAAAATAAGTGTTATTAAAAACCACATGCTAACGGTTCGTGTTCACAAGTACACAGTAAAAGATTCCAACTTATGCTTTGCCAATACCAAGTGTTGGAAAGAGTGAGGTGGTAGTAAGCAACACATACGTAGCCAAACAACTTTTAGGCTCGGTGAGTGAGACTAAGCGGAGATATTCTATCGCTCAATTACTGGTGATTATTATGTTTCCTATGACGCATCGAGAAACACTTATCACTGTCGAAGATAATCATATGAACGGAGTCGTTCGTATAACGCGGGCCGGGGAGACCTACTCAAGCGGCGGCCCTACTTGGGTGAGGAGGAATCTAATTTACTCTTAAAAATATATACCTAACGCCATCCTCTTGACTCAATTATCGATGAGATGCGGCTGCAACATATCTGTCGTAGAAGGCGATTAAAAGGGGAGGGAGCCGGGGGGAGGCTGGACATCTTTCCCTCCTGTTATACTTTTCCAAAAGAAAGAACAGAGACGCAGACCAATTGAGGATTTTTCCCTCTAAGGTTCAGTCATCTGTTCTTGAATGCTACCTCGCTAAGACGGGAAATGGCGAATATGTGTGTGTGTGTGTGTGTGTGTGTGTGTGTGTGTGTGTGTGTGTGTGTGTGTGTGTGTGTGTGTGTGTGTGTATAATGACTGATCATTATCTTGTGGAGGCTAAGGTGAAGATTTGTATGGGTTTTCAGAAAAGAAGAGTGAATGTTGGGGTGAAGAGGGTGGTGAGAGTAAGTGAGCTTGGGAAGGAGACTTGTGTGAGGAAGTACCAGGAGAGACTGAGTACAGAATGGAAAAAGGTGAGAACAATGGAAGTAAGGGGAGTGGGGGAGGAATGGGATGTATTTAGGGAATCAGTGATGGATTGCGCAAAAGATGCTTGTGGCATGAGAAGAGTGGGAGGTGGGTTGATTAGAAAGGGTAGTGAGTGGTGGGATGAAGAAGTAAGAGTATTAGTGAAAGAGAAGAGAGAGGCATTTGGACGATTTTTGCAGGGAAAAAATGCAATTGAGTGGGAGATGTATAAAAGAAAGAGACAGGAGGTCAAGAGAAAGGTGCAAGAGGTGAAAAAAAGGGCAAATGAGAGTTGGGGTGAGAGAGTATCATTAAATTTTAGGGAGAATAAAAAGATGTTCTGGAAGGAGGTAAATTAAGTGCGTAAGACAAGGGAGCAAATGGGAACTTCAGTGAAGGGCGCAAATGGGGAGGTGATAACAAGTAGTGGTGATGTGAGAAGGAGATGGAGTGAGTATTTTGAAGGTTTGTTGAATGTGTTTGATGATAGAGTGGCAGATATAGGGTGTTTTGGTCGAGGTGGTGTGCAAAGTGAGAGGGTTAGGGAAAATGATTTGGTAAACAGAGAAGAGGTAGTAAAAGCTTTGCGGAAGATGAAAGCCGGCAAGGCAGCAGGTTTGGATGGTATTGCAGTGGAATTTATTAAAAAAGGGGGTGACTGTATTGTTGAGTGGTTGGTAAGGTTATTTAATGTATGTATGACTCATGGTGAGGTGCCTGAGGATTGGCGGAATGCGTGCATAGTGCCATTGTACAAAGGCAAAGGGGATAAGAGTGAGTGCTCAAATTACAGAGGTATAAGTTTGTTGAGTATTCCTGGTAAATTATATGGGAGGATATTGATTGAGAGGGTGAAGGCATGTACAGAGCATCAGATTGGAGAAGAGCAGTGTGGTTTCAGAAGTGGTAGAGGATGTGTGGATCAGGTGTTTGCTTTGAAGAATGTATGTGAGAAATACTTAGAAAAGCAAATGGATTTGTATGTAGCATTTATGGATCTGGAGAAGGCATATGATAGAGTTGATAGAGATGCTCTGTGGAAGGTATTAAGAATATATGGTGTGGGAGGCAAGTTGTTAGAAGCAGTGAAAAGTTTTTATCGAGGATGTAAGGCATGTGTACGTGTAGGAAGAGAGGAAAGTGATTGGTTCTCAGTGAATGTAGGTTTGCGGCAGGGGTGTGTGATGTCTCCATGGTTGTTTAATTTGTTTATGGATGGGGTTGTTAGGGAGGTGAATGCAAGAGTTTTGGAAAGAGGGGCAAGTAATCTGTTGTGGATTAGAGAGCTTGGGAAGTGAGTCAGTTGTTCGCTGATGATACAGCGCTGGTGGCTGATTCATGTGAGAAACTGCAGAAGCTGTTGACTGAGTTTGGTAAAGTGTGTGAAAGAAGAAAGTTAAGAGTAAATGTGAATAAGAGCAAGGTAATTAGGTACAGTAGGGTTGAGGGTCAAGTCAATTGGGAGGTAAGTTTGAATGGAGAAAAACTGGAGGAAGTAAAGTGTTTTAGATATCTGGGAGTGGATCTGGCAGCGGATGGAACCATGGAAGCGGAAGTGGATCATAGGGTGGGGGAGGGGGCGAAAATCCTGGGAGCCTTGAAGAATGTGTGGAAGTCGAGAACATTATCTCGGAAAGCAAAAATGGGTATGTTTGAAGGAATAGTGGTTCCAACAATGTTGTATGGTAGCGAGGCGTGGGCTATGGATAGAGTTGTGCGCAGGAGGATGGATGTGCTGGAAATGAGATGTTTGAAGACAATGTGTGGTGTGAGGTGGTTTGATCGAGTAAGTAACGTAAGGGTAAGAGAGATGTGTGGAAATAAAAAGAGCGTGGTTGAGAGAGCAGAAGAGGGTGTTTTGAAATGGTTTGGGCACATGGAGAGAATGAGTGAGGAAAGATTGACCAAGAGGATATATGTGTCGGAGGTGGAGGGAACGAGAAGTGGGAGACCAAATTGGAGGTGGAAAGATGGAGTGAAAAAGATTTTGTGTGATCGGGGCCTGAACATGCAGGAGGGTGAAAGAAGGGCAAGGAATAGAGTGAATTGGATCGATGTGGTATACCGGGGTTGACGTGCTGTCAGTGGATTGAATCAATGCATGTGAAGCGTCTGGGGTAATCCATGGAAAGCTGTGTAGGTATGTATATTTGCGTGTGTGGACGTATGTATATACATGCGTATGGGGGTGGGTTGGGCCATTTCTTTCGTCTGTTTCCTTGCGCTACCTCGCAAACGCGGGAGACAGTGACAAAGCAAAAAAAAAAAAAATATATATATATATATATATATATATATATATATATATATATATATATATATATATATATATATTCACCTGAGCCCATTACACTACAATTACACACAGGCCGCCCTGTGCCAGTAATGGCACTGCAAGCACACACACACACACACACACACACACACTTGACATGTGCCATTATGGCACACTTGAGAACGGGCAGTCACGGACCCATTCCCGTGTCAGGCTTAGTCGTGGCGAATCTACACACACACACACACACACACACACACACACACACACACACACACACACAAACTCGAGGCGAGAAATTGCGTACAGACGCTTAAAGAAAGTATAAACATTTTCAGAGGTGCAGATATACAAAGAGATATACAGATATACAAAGAGAGATCCTCTTTGTGCACGAAACCCCGCTGATGGGGTCGGGGTAGTTGGCAGGGTGCTGGGCAAGGGAAAGTAGGGTGGACCGGGGGAAGAGAAAGATCGGCGGAACAACAGAAACAAAGGCAGGTCACGCAAGACGACTACCTCCCCTTCGACATTGAAAGGTTTGTTCATTACCTGCGGAAATAATGATCCGCGAGGAGGAGGAGGAAGAGGGAAATTATTCTTACAACAGGATGTAAACGACTGTACAAAAACTTACTGTGGCAGGAGATAGATGAGAGTAGACGAGGTAGTACGCTAGGGCGAATGCCCGTGCCGAAGGACGAAATCTGTAATTCAAAGAATTAAACAAAATCGTTGGAAAAATGGTGGGAAGAAAAAATATACATCTCATTAATACAATATATATATATATATATATATATATATATATATATAGAGAGAGAGAGAGAGAGAGAGAGAGAGAGAGAGAGAGAGAGAGAGAGAGAGAGAGAGAGAGAGAGAACAATAAAGCTTAAATAAAAGCTATGGGTAATAGATGGCGTAGCGAACGAGCGAGATGAGCGGAGGTGAACGCTGCTGTGGTATGGCTGTGGAAAGTGACTGTATGGACGCGTGGGAAAGGTGACGGACGGTCAGGTGATGCATGGCTGAGCGATGGCAGCAGTTGTACAAAGTGAGTGTAAGACCCGCGGAGGAGGGCGTCTCTTTAGCACTGCAGGCTGAGTGCAGTAGGGTTGGAGGGTGATCGATGGCGTTCAACGACAAAAAGAAAATGATCAACGTCTTATTGGTGAGGAACGAGGAGGGTTCAAGAAAGGAAGGAGATGCGCGCGCAGACCAGATTTCGACGTACTGATGCTCAAACAGTCAATAATCAGGACAGGAACTGTCGCAGTTACTGTACCCGGGTGATGCTCATGCTGTGCTGTTAGCTGAATCACGGGAAGAGCTAGGGCGAAGAGTGGGCCGTCTGGGTAACGTATTGCACGAAGATGATGCTGAAAGTAAATGCAAATACAAAAAGCTGGATTTTCAAAGTGAGGAGAAAGTGAGACAGTACGGAAAACCTGTGGATGAATTTAGATATTTCTAAAGTAAATATCAGCAAGGATGACATCAATAGGTGGGAGGGCTGGGTCTGGCGGCAGAGTCGTTGAAAGGGAGAAATAGTTGGAAGTGAACTGAAGGTTCTGATGAATCAATAATTCGATCACTGAAGCTGGAACGAGGAATCCCGACCTGTCAACCATACAGGGAGCCAGGTGGGCCCCGACCTGTCAACCATACAGGGAGCCAGGTGGGCCCCGACCTGTCAACCATGCAGGGAGCCAGGTGAGCCCCGACCTGTCAACCATGCAGGGAGCCAGGTGGGCCCCGACCTGTCAACCATACAGGGAGCCAGGTGGGCCCCGACCTGTCAACCATACAGGGAGCCAGGTGGGCCCCGACCTGTCAACCATACAGGGAGCCAGGTGAGCCCCGACCTGTCAACCATACAGGGAGCCAGGTGGGCCCCGACCTGTCAACCATACAGGGAGCCAGGTGGGCCCCGACCTGTCAACATACAGGGAGCCAGGTGAGCCCCGACCTGTCAACCACACAGGGAGCCAGGTGAGCCCCGACCTGTCAACCATACAGGGAGCCAGGTGGGCCCCGACCTGTCAACCATACAGGGAGCCAGGTGAGCCCCGACCTGTCAACCATACAGGGAGCCAGGTGGGCCCCGACCTGTCAACCATACAGGGAGCCAGGTGAGCCCCGACCTGTCAACCATACAGGGAGCCAGGTGGGCCCCGACCTGTCAACCATACAGGGAGCCAGGTGGGCCCCGACCTGTCAACCATACAGGGAGCCAGGTGGGCCCCGACCTGTCAACCATACAGAGAGCCAAGTGAGCCCCAGCCCGTCCACCAAACTGGGAACCAAGTCAACCCCGACCTGTCGACCATGCAGGGAGCCAAGTGAGCCCCGACCTGTCGACCATAAAGGGAGTCAGGTGTGCCCATTGTATCACCCACACTCGGGCTGCTGGCGCTCCAGTTCACAAACATACAATCTCTCCATCTCACACGTAACACTTGACAGCACGTTAAACCACACATGACTTTGTTCTTCGTAACTCTTAAATTCTTCTGTAGTGAGTGCTACGCGATAGTGCTCCCCTCTTGTCAAAATGCCGTCGTAAGTAATCGCGAGTCAGCGGGTCTTAAGTGAGTGACGCACTCTCTGGGGGCGTGTTACTAGGAAGCAACAGTAGTCACATACCAGGCCAGCCACCTGACCAACCCGTCAACCTTGGGAATGAAGACGAACGCCTCAGAAAAACCAGACCCGCAGCAAAAATGCAAAAAGCCACAGAATGAATGACGAGGTTGCCAAGCTGGTGGTCACACAGTCTTCCCTCCTGAGGGTTCTGCTCCATAGATGGCTCTGCGTCGGTTATAAATATGTCCCGCATCGATTTTGGAAGCTTCACTGAAACGTTAAGTCTTACGTAAACCCGTTTCACCAGAAGTTCGAAGCTAACTTGAAGCATCAAACACAAACCTTAGTCTATGGAGCAAATCTGGAAGCCTTATAAAGACTGGAAGAGTATAATGCTTACTGCTGTATCGCATATCAGAAAAAAAACTTTCTCATTTTACGAAGCAGCTCAGAGATGATGATGGTTGAACGATCCTGGACGAGAGGCGTAGGGGGCGCGGGCGTCACGCTCCGACGGGCAGGTAAAAGGGAAGAAGATGCGTTACGCGAGAGGGAAAGTGAGGGACTGCCTCCCTCAGCCCGCCAGGTGGGACGGAGGCGCGGAGACAGACGGGGACACAGACAGAAGTAATCAGACGGATATAAATGGGACGGAGGCGGGGAGACAGATGGAGACACAGACAGAAGTAAACAAACGGAGATAAATGAATCAATGTTCAAATAGAGCACAACACGTCACCATGGCTGCCTCACGTCGCCCCTAGCCACAAGCAGGGCCCGCCGCAGTGAACCATCCACTCCTCGCCCATCTCGTCCGCCAGTCCCTCCCTCCTAGTAACACTCCTGATCCAGTCCCCTCTATTAACACTTGTGACCTAGTCCCCTCTACCAGTCACCTCTGGCAACACTTGTGACCCAGTCCAATCTACCAACCTTCCTCTGGCAACACTTGTGGCCCAGTCCCCTCCACTAGTCCCCCCCCCCCATTCCCCCGCAACACTTACGACCCAGTCTCCTCAACCAGTTCCCCCTGGCAACACCTATGACCCAGTCCCCTCCACCAGTTCCCCCTGGCAACACATAATTATGACCGAGTCCTCTCTGCCATCCCGCCCTAGCAAAACTTGAGACCCAGTCCCCTCTACCAATGCCTAAGGAATTTTTCATATACGTAAGACAAAGGAAGACAGTAAAAAGAAGGAACTGAATAATTACGAAACTAAGAGGGGCGGAAGCAAGGAGGGATCGAAACCTCCCCTCCTGTATTATCACTTCCCAAAAGAAGGAACATGGGAAGAAGCCTTGTGAAGATTCTTTCCTTTTTTCCTTTGAAACTCAAGTTTGTTCCTGGCGTGAGTAACGGTGAATAATAATAATAATAATAATAATAATAATAATAATAATAATAATTATTATTATTATTATTATTATTATTATTATTATTATTATTATCATCATTATTATCATCATCTTCATTATTCACCGTTACTCGCGTCAGGAACAAACTATTGAGTCTTAAAGGTAAATAGATTCGTGTGAGAAACTGCAGAAGCTGGTGACTGAGTTTGGTAAAATGTGTGAAAGAGGAAAGCTGAGAGTAAATGTAAATAAGAGCAAGGTTATTACGTACTGTAGGGTTGAGGGATAAGTCAATTGGGAGGTAAGTTTGAATGGAGAAAAACTGGAGGAAGTAAAGTATTTTAGATATCTGGGAGTGGATTTGGCAGCGGATGGAACCATGGAAGCGGAAGTGAGTCACATGGTGGGGGAGAGGTCAAAGGCTCTGGGAGCATTGAAGAATGTGTGGAAGGCGAGAACGTTATCTCTGAGGGCAAAAATGGGTATGTTTGAAGGAATACTGGTTCCAACAATGTTATATGGTTGCGAGGCGTGGGCTATAGATAGTGTTGTGCGGAGGAGGGTGGACGTGTTAGAAATGAAATGTTTGAGGACAATGTTTGGTGTGAGGTGGTTTGATCGAGTAAGTAATGAAAGGGTAAGAGATATGTGGTAATGAAAAGAACGTGGTTGAGAGAGCAGAAGAGGGTGTATTGAAATGGTTTGGTCACATGGAGAGAATGAGTGAGGAGAGATTGACCAAGAGGATATATGTGTCTGAGGTGGAGGAAACGAGGAGAAATGGGGGACGGAATTGGAAGTGGAAGGATGGAGTGAGCCTGAACATATAGAAGGGTAAAAGGCGTGCAAGGAATAGAGTGAATTGGAACAATGTGGTATACCGGGATCGACGCGCTATCAATGGATTGAACCAGGGCATGTGAAGCGTCTGGGGGTAAACCATGGAAAGTTTTGTGGGGCATGGATGTGGAAAGGGAGCCGTGGTTTCGGTGCATCAAACATGACAGATAGAGACTGAGTGTGAACGAAGTGGCCTTTATTGTCTTTTCCTAGCGCTACCTTGCGCGCGGGGGGTGGGGGGTGGGGGGAAGGGTGCTGTTTTTTCATGTGTGGTAGGGTGGCGACGAGAATGGATGAAGGCAGCAAGTATGAATATGTTTAAATGTTTATGTCTGTGCATGTATATGTATGTATACGTTGAATATAGGTATGTATATGAGCGTGTGTGGGCGTTTATGTATATACGTGTATGTGGGTGGGTTGGGCCATTCTTTCGTCTGTTTCCTTGCGCTACCTTGCTAACGCGGGAGACAACGACTAAGTATAACAAAAATATACTTTGAAAAATGTATGTGAGAAATACTTAGAAAAGCAAATGGATTTGTATGTAGCATTTATGGATCTGGAGAAGGCATATGATAGAGTTGATAGAGGCGCTCTGTGGAAGGTATTAAGAATATATGGTGTGGGAGGCAAGTTGTTAGAAGCAGTGAAAAGTTTTTATCGAGGATGTAAGGCATGTGTACGTGTAGGAAGAGAGGAAAGTGATTGGTTCTCAGTGAATGTAGGTTTACAGCAGGGGTGTGTGATGTCTCCATGGTTGTTTAATTTGTTTATGGATGGGGTTGTTAGGGAGGTGAATGCAAGAGTTTTGGAAAGAGGGGCAAGTATGCAGTCTGTTGTGGATTAGAGAGCTTGGGAAGTGAGTCAGTTGGTGTTCGATGATGATACAGCGCTGGTGGCTGATTCATGTGAGAAACTGCAGAAGCTGGTGACTGAGTTTGGTAAAGTGTGTGAAAGAAGAAAGTTAAGAGTAAATGTGAATAAGAGCAAGGTTATTAGGTACAGTAGGGTTGAGGGTCAAGTCAATTGGGAGGTAAGTTTGAATGGAGAAAAACTGGAGGAAGTAAAGTGTTTTAGATATCTGGGAGTGGATCTGGCAGCGGATGGAACCATGGAAGCGGAAGTGGATCATAGGGTGGGGGAGGGGGCGAAAATCCTGGGAGCCTTGAAGAATGTGTGGAAGTCGAGAACATTATCTCGGAAAGCAAAAATGGGTATGTTTGAAGGAATAGTGGTTCCAACAATGTTGTATGGTTGCGAGGCGTGGGCTATGGATAGAGTTGTGCGCAGGAGGATGGATGTGCTGGAAATGAGATGTTTGAGGACAGTGTGTGGTGTGAGGTGGTTTGATCGAGTAAGTAACGTAAGGGTAAGAGAGATGTGTGGAACTAAAAAGAGCGTGGTTGAGAGAGCAGAAGAGGGTGTTTTGAAATGGTTTGGGCACATGGAGAGACTGAGTGAGGAAAGATTGACCAAGAGGATATATGTGTCGGAGGTGGAGGGAACGAGGAGAAGTGGGAGACCAAATTGGAGGTGGAAAGATGGAGTGAAAAAGATTTTGTGTGATCGGGCCCTGAACATGCAGGAGGGTGAAAGGAGGGCAAGGAATAGAGTGAACTGGATCGATGTGGTATACCGGGGTTGACGTGCTGTCAGTGGATTGAATCAGGGCATGTGAAGCGTCTGGGGTAAACCATGGAAAGCTGTGTAGGTATGTATATTTGCGTGTGTGGACGTGTATGTATATACATGTGTATGGGGGTGGGTTGGGTCATTTCTTTCGTCTGTTTCCTTGCGCTACCTCGCAAACGCGGGGGACAGCGGCAAAAAAAAAAAAATATCATTATATATATATATATATATATATATATATATATATATATATATATATATATATATTTGGACGATTTTTGAAGGGAAAAAATGCAATTGAGTGGGAGAAGTATAAAAGAAAGAGACAGGAGGTCAAGAGAAAGGTGCAAGAGGTGAAAAAAAGGGCAAATGAGAGTTGGGGTGAGAGACTATCAGTAAATTTTAGGGAAAATAAAAAGATGTTCTGGAAGGAGGTAAATAGGGTGCGTAAGACAAGGGAGCAAATGGGAACTTCAGTGAAGGGCGTAAATGGGGAGGTGATAACAAGTAGCGGTGATGTGAGAAGGAGATGGAATGAGTATTTTGAAGGTTTGTTGAATGTGTCTGATGACAGAGTGGCAGATATAGGGTGTTTTGGTCGAGGTGGTGTGCAAAGTGAGAGGGTTAGGGAAAATGATTTGGTAAACAGAGAAGAGGTAGTAAAAGCTTTGCGGAAGATGAAAGCCGGCAAGGCAGCAGGTTTGGATGGTATTGCAGTGGAATTTATTAAGAAAGGGGGTGACTGTATTGTTGACTGGTTGGTAAGGTTATTTAATGTATGTATGACTCATGGTGAGGTGCCTGAGGATTGGCGGAATGCGTGCATAGTGCCATTGTACAAAGGCAAAGGGGATAAGAGTGAGTGCTCAAATTACAGAGGTATAAGTTTGTTGAGTATTCCTGGTAAATTATATGGGAGGGTATTGATTGAGAGGGTGAAGGCATGTACAGAGCATCAGATTGGGGAAGAGCAGTGCGGTTTCAGAAGTGGTAGAGGATGTGTGGATCAGGTGTTTGCTTTGAAGAATGTATGTGAGAAATACTTAGAAAAGCAAATGGATTTGTATGTAGCATTTATGGATCTGGAGAAGGCATATGATAGAGTTGATAGAGATGCTCTGTGGAAGGTATTAAGAATATATGGTGTGGGAGGCAAGTTGTTAGAAGCAGTGAAAAGTTTTTATCGAGGATGTAAGGCATGTGTACGTGTAGGAAGAGAGGAAAGTGATTGGTTCTCAGTGAATGTAGGTTTGCGGCAGGGGTGTGTGATGTCTCCATGGTTGTTTAATTTGTTTATGGATGGGGTTGTAAGGGAGGTAAATGCAAGAGTCCTGGAAAGAGGGGCAAGTATGAAGTCTGTTGGGGATGAGAGAGCTTGGGAAGTGAGTCAGTTGTTGTTCGCTGATGATACAGCGCTGGTGGCTGATTCATGTGAGAAACTGCAGAAGCTGGTGACTGAGTTTGGTAAAGTGTGTGGAAGAAGAAAGTTGAGAGTAAATGTGAATAAGAGCAAGGTTATTAGGTACAGTAGGGGTGAGGGTCAAGTCAATTGGGAGGTGAGTTTGAATGGAGAAAAACTGGAGGAAGTGAAGTGTTTTAGATATCTGGGAGTGGATCTGTCAGCGGATGGAACCATGGAAGCGGAAGTGGATCATAGGGTGGGGGAGGGGGCGAAAATTTTGGGAGCCTTGAAAAATGTGTGGAAGTCGAGAACACTATCTCGGAAAGCAAAAATGGGTATGTTTGAAGGAATAGTGGTTCCAACAATGTTGTATGGTTGCGAGGCGTGGGCTATGGATAGAGATGTGCGCAGGAGGATGGATGTGCTGGAAATGAGATGTTTGAGGACAATGTGTGGTGTGAGGTGGTTTGATCGAGTAAGTAACGTAAGGGTAAGAGAGATGTGTGGAAATAAAAAGAGCGTGGTTGAGAGAGCAGAAGAGGGTGTTTTGAAATGGTTTGGGCACATGGAGAGAATGAGTGAGGAGAGATTGACCAAGAGGATATATGTGTCGGAGGTGGAGGGAACGAGGAGAAGAGGGAGACCAAATTGGAGGTGGAAAGATGGAGTGAAAAAGATTTTGTGTGATCGGGGCCTGAACATGCAGGAGGGTGAAAGGAGGGCAAGAAATAGAGTGAATTGGAGTCATGTGGTATACAGGGGTTGACGTGCTGTCAGTGGATTGAAGCAAGGCATGTGAAGCGTCTGGGGTAAACCATGGAAAGCTGTGTAGGTATGTATATTTGCGTGTGTGGACGTGTGTATGTACATGTGTATGGGGGGGGGGGGTTGGGCCATTTCTTTCGTCTGTTTCCTTGCGCTACCTCGCAAACGCGGGAGACAGCGACAAAGTATAAAAAAAAAAAAAAAAAAAAAATATATAATCATAATGATATATATATATATATATATATATATATATATATATATATATATATATATATATATATATTTATATCATTATGATTATTACTATCATTATTATCATTATTATTATCATTATCATTGTTATCATCATTATTGTCATTATTATTATCATTATCATTATCATCATCATTATCATTATTATTATTATCATTATTATTATTATTATTATTATTAATATAATTATAATTACTGGTTAGGGCAGAAGATGATGTGAGAGAGTGGTAGAGGCGACTGTGGGGTACCGCTGAGCCAATCAGGAACAAACAGCCTGGAGGCTGCATCAGCTGTTCTACCTAATCGACGACCGTCCCGCCAGCTGCAGCACGGGAGAGGCTGGTCAGCGGCTTTGGTGATGATCCGAGCTGCAGGCAGAGAGCAGAATGTCGTCAGTCAATGTAAAGCATATTGCTGCTCCTCGTTACGCGTCTGAATGTTTATCTGAAAAGGAAAGGTCAGGTAAAGATGGGAAAGTGTGGGAAAGTCGACGCTGTAAGGAGTAAATGGGTAAGAGTAGAATCTTGTCATAGCTCATTTACAGAGACGCGACCACACCCTATAGTCTTTCTGGCTACGCGAGGCACCGAGATGAGGCTCTGACACAAACAATGGATGATGACTGAGTGGGACGGAAGGAGAGGCATGTGTGATAGTGTGAGTGGAGGGGAGGGGACTGCAAAGCCATTTGAGCGTATATAGAAACACCTGACTGATGATAACCTAAGCCTAGCCTGATGATAACATAGCCTAGCATATCTATATTGACAATTCATGCACCTCTCAATGGGAGGGCAAGGCAATGTGCCACTATGATCCAGCCCAAAGGTAAATGATTAAAGAGAAATTTTCTGATATACAGTTGGGCAACTATCCTAAAAAAAAAAAAGCTGAAATTGACCTCCATACTTATCGCTCCTGGGCAGATAATTATCTCTTGACTATCTTAAACTCCTTGCCCTTAATACCCTGAGATCAGAATGTAACATGCTGGTCTCTGAAGCCAGACACAAATACTCAAGACATTATTGCTCAAGGGATTCAAATCAAATTGTTATGGATTCCCTCTCATATAGGCCTCCGTGAGCATGACAAAGCTGATGCTTCAGCCAAACTTGCACTTAGTAAAGGTGATGTTGAAAACAACATTGGGTTGTTAATCAGAAGCCTCGAAACAGTAATTAGAATGGAACTAACAAACCTCTTTGAAGGACGAAGACGAGTTCAGATAAACGCAAGTAGAAACATTTTCCATCACAATGAAATGTGGAAAGTAACACGTATATGGAGAAAGTAATAAGATCAGCAGATTACATGATGTTGTAGCGGTTAGACTAAGGCTTAGATAAGGAACTAATGCCGCTTTGGCCTATATGGAAATGTTAATCTTGTGTATTGTAAAGTCTGTAGGCAAAGATCTGTATGCAAAGTAGAACACTTTTGCGCTACCACTCACAGGATGAACATAGGGAGCACATACAACTTCTTGAAATAATTGGAGAACCCAACTGGTCGAGGTGTGAGGCTGTACGATGCGATGGCCCTCCCCAGTAAACAAGAACAAATTAAAAGTAACAGAAGGAATTACTATCTTGTTATACTATCTTGACCTTGACAGACTATCTTGATTGACGAGTATGTCAAACTGGTTAAAAATATATATCTATTGATATTATAAGCAAATTACTTTACAAAAAAAAATAAAAATTAGTTTAAACTATCTAACAGGTTATGGATCTGATTTTCTATAAAATAGTCATCGATGTACAGACATACCTATGCTGACCTTATAAACCTTCTTCTTCAACAGTTCGAAATCGGAAATTAAGTTCACAGCAAAAGGTTCTGAACGAACACATGTGGCAACACTGCAAATGAAAGAGATGACTTCACAGGGAACACAAAGACAATGGTCATCACGCAGGGCAAAGATAAGGTCGTAACGGTCAGGTGCTGAGGACGGTTTATGAATACAAACGTCTGAGGACTCAGTGAGGAGGATACAGGAATAGTAAGATAGTCCGGAACTGAAGGAGAGATGAAACCCGATGTGGTGGTTCTAGTTCCACTTCCCAACACCAGGAAAGAAGATTAACGGAAGGGACGCGGTGGTGAGGGACCTACCGATGTTTTGCTTTCCTGGGTTTTTGTGGAGGCTGCAAGATGATAAATAACCTTAGAGATGTGCAATAATTTCCTATGGGTTGTTGTTATGCAACAAGACGTGAAGGTTCAGTGTAGATCCTGCAAGACGCTTCCATACAGTACAGCTCCTGCGATTACAGTATTTGCGTTTTGCAGTGAGACAGTTTTACACTTATGTTGCCCCATCTTCTTAACGTTGTTAATATGCATCATGTCTTTACTCCTATGCACACACACCCTAGCCTATGCCAGGTAACCATTCTATCGACCAGCCCCTAGGGGGAGATGAACAGCTACGTCTCTTCGTTGTATATCAACCGACAGTTAAATTTCTTGTATCTTTCCAGATGATGTGATTATTACACGAAAGTGCACATGGGAACTTATCGTGTTTCATTTCACCGTGATCTTATAGGAATATACTTGGTCACGCGTTCAATTGTGAGCCTTTCCAATATATATATATATATATATATATATATATATATATATATATATATATATATATATATATATATATATATATACCATTTCTTTACTCCTATATGTGTACCATACATACAAACGAACATTAAAACCTAAGCCAGATATCCATTTATCGACTGGCACCCAAGGGGAAGCTGAACACCTGAGTTGGATGCAGGTTGAACAGTTCTGACTCATGGTCAGTTAAGCGCACCGCTACACCACGGAGACCCGTGTATGTGTGCGTTCGTGAGCTCAGAACATACTTTCTGCTATCAACTTCCGCGCTCTCACTTTTCACTTTCCAGCCCCGTACCTTTAATCTTGTTCTTGTTTTCCCCATCTTCTACAGCTATTACTTTGGTTTCTGCTTATGAGGGTTGGCTGGTTGCTGCATTCCCTCTCTTGTCTAGCACCCGACACCATCATTACGTTTCACAAAGACTGTATGATCGATAGCTGCTATAGGATTGGCTCATTCAACGACTCATTGTTTCCTCCCACAACGAACCTGTACAAAAAGGCAGGCTTTCCATCACCCAAACCATTGATGACTTTCCCCCAACACGACCTTTATATAGCGCCTGTTATCGGTGCCGATTCATACTAAAAAAAAATATATATGTATTATGAAAAGTTTATGGAAAATCTTACTAATATTCCTCATTAAGAATAAAACCACCTGATGACTTGGATGCATTTCACGTCTCTTGTACAAAGGAACGGTTGGAACGTTCCGACCCCTGAGCACCATGGCTGATGGAAGATATATATTTACTTTTCACCTTTACGCGAAACACACCTCGCCCCATCTTTCGCTGGGCAGAGTAAACTTACAACAACGACGTAGCGTGACGTAAGAGCGAGGACAAACTACATCCGCCCTGGATGTGTGTGTACGTAACTGATAACTCATGACGGAGGCGCGTCTCCGTGAGCCTTCCGCGCAACGCATGTTGACGGAGTGGCCGCCACCGTGAAGGTCGCCGCTCCTGGTGAAAGAGAATGGCGCTCCTCCAGTGGCTTTCCCCGAGCCTCGTCGTTTGTGTGTGTGTGTGTGTGTGTGTGTGTGTGTGTTGAAACGAAGGTGCTTCTGTTTCTCCCGGCGACTAAGGCGTTTACCTGACCCAGAGAATAGTGTTTTTGTCTAGTGGAATGTATATCTAGTGGACAAAATTTGTCATTACACTACTCATTTGCAAACCAGGTTAACTCTCCTACTAGATCCATCAGTCATTCATCCACTGCTTCCATGATAAAAAATATATATATATATATATATATATATATATATATATATATATATATATATATATATATATATATATATTCTTTTTTTTTATACTTTGTCGCTGTCTCCCGCGTTTGCGAGGTAGCGCAAGGAAACAGACGAAAGAAATGGCCCAACCCCCCCCCATACACATGTATATACATACGTCCACACACGCAAATATACATACCTACACAGCTTTCCATGGTTTACCCCAGACGCTTCATATATATATATATATATATATATATAGAAAATATTCGCCCGTCGCAGGATGAATTGATCAGGCCTAAAACGGAGAGAAGAGAAAGGCTCGACCGAGGCCTCACGGGGTCATGCTGGTCACACGTATCGACTCCCGAACAGTTAACTCCTGCTTGTCACACATATACCAGACTACCTCCAAAAACGGCATACGTTTTCTCTGGAGAGAAAGTCACGTTTTCTATGGAGTATGAACGGCGGGCCAGTTTTAAAACTTTTTTTTTTTTTTTTTTTCTAAGCTGATGTTTGTTGATTCATTTAACACAAATCACAAAAATTCAGTGAGCTGCCGTTACTAAGCAACGAGTCTGAACAATGTTAGCGTTAGCTGTCGGTCCACAGTCAACCCAGCTGTCCATCCACCCCTAGGGTTTAGTCGATAAAGTGGGTGACTGGCGTAGTGTAGTAGCCAGCGTAAGAGTTAACACGGGCCCGCCCGTCCACGGTTCGATAACTGGGCACGGCAGTCTACCCACACCCTTCACAGCTTGTTTATAAACGGTTACCTGGCTTACGTGTGTGTGTGTGTACACAGTGACACGGGACGTATATACATGGTTAAGAAACGGGACAAGACAATAAGGTCACAGAGCAAGTATGGGGCAATAAGCTTTATGGCTGATACTGTAGATACAGAACACGGAACAGAATCTATGATTTAATAAGCTATTTGTATTTCTGTGTCCCAAAGGGAAATACGCTGAGGGTATACGCTGTTTCGTCTTCCTTCCTCTTCTGTACTAAGGGCACTACTTGGCAGCAAGTTAACCAATTTCATTCCTATTCCCTATATTCCCGTCGTATAATTGTGATCACCAATTCTTAATCTTTATGGTCAAAGATCACCAAAAGTATTTAATCATTTCTTTTTTGTCCAAAATTATATTTCAACCAGTGTTGAAACAGCAGTAAGATAGTTTCTAACAAGGCCCAAACGATTCTCTGATAAAACCGTAATTCGGACCGTTTTTGACATTTCAATGCAGTCAAGTGCACATTTTTATTTCATTTACCATAGCATTCATAGGATTTTCAACTTAATTGTGCTGAGACTTGATACAGAAATCCCTCACTATGATACCCACTATGTAACTGCTACATACTCGGAACTAATCGTCATAAATCTTGCCACAACGCTATTCAAGTCGTATTTGAGGAATTTATACCAAATTCAGTCATGAATAATGGCCTCTCAAGCTACGTAAAATATTCCTCCCTACTTCCTTGAACACAAATAGTTGACCCATATTGAACAGACTCTATCCTACCCAATGCCCATACAATTGGGAAGGCAGCTCCATTCCTAATCATTATAATAAATCTCTTTGTATCTAACATTCTATTGTCGAAAATATATGGAGTACGGTAGGCCGCATGGAATGAATGCACTGGGCGACAGGGGAACCCGGTCGGGCCGTGGTGGACGCACTGGTCGAGCGAACTGTTTACAGCGTGAGGCGTTGCAAATGAGGGTGTTAGTGGAGTGATTTGTGCAACAAACCTGTTCCTAGGTTCCCCCATGCTTACCCTGAGGCTGGGGAAGACGCTGATGATGGTGGTGGTGGTGGTCGAGTGCTATTACTTTCAGGGCAGAGCGTCCCGGATGACGACGACCACAAAAAACATAAACACTAGGAGGGTCTGGGAGAGAGCGGGTCAGGGGTGCCATCATTCCCGCGTTCATACGACGTTGGGATGCATCTTACCAACCCTCCCGAGTCATGCCTTTTTTACTATTATCATTAGTATCATTAGTATCATTATCAGCAGTATTAGCATCAGAGTTATCATTATCATAATCAATGATTACGATATTTTTAATAATGACAAATAATAATGTTTGTACTAACGATGTGTGTGTGTATATATATATATATATATATATATATATATATATATATATATATATATATATATATATATATATATTCCTATTAGTCCACGGGGGAAACGAAACACGATAGGTTCCCAAGTGCACTTTCGTGTAATAATCATATAGCCTCCCTACGCAGGACACATAACAAAAAACACACATCACTCTTATCGTTATACCGTCGTCATTAATCATCATCATCATCATCATCATCATCATCATCACCATCATCATCATCATCATCACCATCATCATCATCATCATTACAACAGTCACTGCGGCCGAGCAGGTTCTTGTTGTCACAATCCGCCGTCGGCCCGGACCGATCCTCGTCCGCCACAGCTCGGGTTCTCACTGTGGTACTGGATCCTCTTTAGACTGATGGTGGCCTTTGTTCTAGCGGCTTTTTTTTTTTTTAATGCGGAAGAAAAGGTGTCACCTAGCCATGATCAGGAGGGGGGTGCGGCAGTGGATGGCCTCTAAAACACGTTTTCTTTTTAACTCTACAATGGAGTTCCCAAGGAGCAGTTCTTTCTCCCAACTTTTTTCATTCTCTCCCTACACAACCTCCCGTTACCGCAAGCTGGCCTTACTATATGAAGGTTTTTTCGTATGCAGACGACCTCACAGTCACAACACTCTGTCACCACAGTTGGACCATCAAACATGCAGCACCAGAGTACACAAGAGGAACAATGGCTCACCCACATTAGAATGTCAACATCACACAAGTATTTCAATCACTCTTTTAACCCCCAGAGGATCATGACGCCAGCTCACGCCCTCCAAGCACTGCGAATGGGCAATCTCTCCCACTGAACAAAGCCACAACCATGGCGATGGTAACGAGGAAGTGATGGTGGTGGTAGTGGTGATGGGAGTAAAAGGGTGAGTGGGTGTTTGGTGATGGCAGCAGTGATGGTGGAGTACATTTCCCCTCATTACTACCATCCACAACTTTCTTGGTAACAAGTAGAGAACCTTCCCCCTTTTACTGAACACAACTGTCATTGTTACCACCAGTGACCAGCCTGGCCCCTGAGTGGCAGTATGTGTATGGGAGGCCTTTCACCACACCCTCCACCATCACAATGCTCCTCCACACCCTCCACCATCACCATCCACCATGCTCCTCCAGACCCTCCACCATCCTCCTCCGAACTCCACCAACCACCATGCTCCTCCAGACCCTCCACCATCCACCATGCTCCTATCATCCTCATCGGTGACGTATCCACAATTCTTCGCCTCTGTTTACACAAGTAAGAAGGGAATGTTGCTCTTCATGTAAACCTCTCACGACAGGTACATCCTTCGTGGCTCTTCTGCTGCTTCCTGAAGTGTTCATCATAGACGACCACATACAGTGCATCATCGACGTACCGTCAAAGTACATTTGCCTCAAGGTCTGGGGGCTTGGTGTACATCGCTTTCTTCATCACAAATATAAAAGTCTGGAAATGTCTTCATCAACAAGAGGTTCCATTACCACTCCTCCTACCTGTAAGTTAAGCTTACCCATCCGGACTCCTGAAGGAAGCCTGTGTCATACGAGCCTCCTCACTTGGGAGGCATCTACGATGTTGACTGGTATGTTACCCAATATGGAGGACGATCCTGATGGTTCCCTCCACACGGAACATCTGGAAACAGACTCCCTACACCGAGAGCCGCATGTAGTAGTCCCCATTGAGGGCTGGCGCTTCGAAAGCAGGATCAGGTAATCTTCGTTAATCTATATGTGGACGCAGTCACTTGGGAGGCCATTGGCTCGATTGCACCGTTGTATTTAAGGCGCCATGACACTACCATAGGTATTTTTAAGTGAATTTTACCTGTAGTAGTAGTAGTAGTAGTAGTAGTAGTAGTAGTAGTAGTAGTAGTAGTTCTCCCAGCCTGCTGCTGTAGTGACGAGTTGGCGAACTTCTAATCTGTGAACCTTCCTCGTTCCCCCACCACCACCACCACATCAGCTGGGGCCTCGAGAGCAACGTGGACTTCAGTCTATCGCTGTACCGATGATGTGACAAATATATCTATAGATACATCTGTATTTATAGATAGTGTGTAGACGTTTGTCTTTCTATAGATATATTCGTCACATCATCATTGCCGCGATGAAGTCCACGTTGCCCCCACCCAGGGACACAACACAATGGAGACATATTCGATTTCCGTCCTAATGTACGCTGTGGCTGATTTGCTGAATGTTTCCTTAACACGAACTGAAATGTGATTCTAATATCTGCCAGCAGTTGGTTCATCTCACTTCCAGTCCTGCTGAGGTGCAGATGTGGCGACAGGCTAGGTAGAAAGGTGGGTTTAAAGTCCCTGTCAGATCCATATTCCTGCAGCTTATTCCCCATTGATAATATTCACATTGACGACTTCTTTCCCTGTGATCCATCCTCAAAACTTAGCATCTACTTGGGTTGAATTTCCTCAGCCATGTATCAGACCTTCTGTGGAGTGTGTGTAGTTCCCCTTGTAAGATGATGTGGTCCTCATTCTCCGCCTCACTCATGACCTGGGCATCATCCGCAAACATGCTCTGGTATGAGAGTCCAGTCCTTCTGGAGAGTCATTTACGTTAATTAAGAAGTTCGCTGGTCCCAGAAGCGGACCCCTGTGGAACCCCGCTGGCGAACCCAATCCATTTCGAGAAAGCCTTTCTGGCATCTGTACTTGGTTCCATTTACGGCAATTTTCTGACCACTGAAAGGGTCTTCCCTTTGTTCGCACCTGAAGATACGTTTTCTTTACCCGTTTCCTGTGTGATACAGCGTCACACACCCATCTTCTCTTGTCTAAATTAGAGCTCACTTCTCATTGAAGTTCTGAAAAATTTGGTGCGGATAAACCTCCTTTCCCTGGAGCTGTGTTGTCTCTCTTATCAAGTTCCTTCTCCGCAGGAAGTCATCCATTTTCCTCACGATCATCTTTTCCAGTGCGAGACCGGTCTGCCGTTCAGCTCAGTTTCTCTATCACCTTCCTCAAAGATTGGATCGCTATTTGCAGTCGTCCACGCATTCCACACTTGACGTTCCTCAGACACATTCTGTACAATATCTCACTCGGCCCGGATAGCGTATCTGTAGATTTCTTCAACACACATGGAGACTCAGCTTTGTTCAGCACCACGAGCCTGGCATGGGTCAAGGTTCTGTGGTATTCGTTCCGTCTTTCCAGCAATTACCACACTTTCCAAGACCTTTCCCCCCCCCCCCCCCCATCCTCTCGCTCTCTCTCTCTCTCTCTCTCTCTCTCTCTCTCTCTCTCTCTCTCTCTCTCTCTCTCTCTCTCTCTCTGCCACAAGGTCATCGTAAACCAGTGCGACCAGACTGACCCCTGGCCTGACCCTCTGTCATCAAACACTTGTGAGGATCATCGGCCAAGACAACGTAGCGCATCACAACCCATGGTATATACAGCCCATAGGTTACCAACCCATGGTTTATTACAACTTATGGTATATCACAACCCGAGAGGTATCACAACCCATGATGTATCACAACCCATGGTGTATCAACCCATGGTGTATCAACCCATGGTGTATCAACCCATGGTATATACAGCCCATGGGTATTAACCCATGGTATATACAGCCCATGGGTATCAACCCATGGTTTATCACAACCCATGGTGTATCACAACCTATGGTATATCACAACCCATGGTGTATCACAACCCATGGTGTATCACAACCTATGGTATATCACAACCCATGGGGTATCACAACCCATGGTGTATCACAACCCATGGTATATCACAACTCATGGGGTATCACAGCCCATGGTATATTACAACCCATTGGGTATCACAGCCCATGGTATATCACAATCCATGGTGTATCACAACCCATGGTGTATCACAACCCATGGTATATCACAACCCATGGGGTATCACAGCCCATGGTATATCAAAACCCATGGGGTATCACAACCCATGGTGTATCACAACCCATGGTATATCACAACCCATGGGGTATCACAACCCATGGTGTATCACAACCCATGGTATATCACAATCCATGGTGTATCACAGCCCATGGTATATCACAACCCATGGGGTATCACAACCCATGGTGTATCACAACCCATGGTATATCACAACCCATGGGGTATCATAACCCATGGTGTATCACAACTCATGGGGTATCACAGCCCACGGTATATCACAACCCATGGGGTATCACAACCCATGGTGTATCACAGCCCATGGTATATCACAATCCATGGGGTATCACAACCCATGGTGTATCACAACCCATGGTGTATCACAACCCATGGTATATCACAATCCATGGGGTATCACAACCCCATGGTGTATCACAACCCATGGTATATCACAACCCATGGTGTATTACAACCCATGGTGTATCACTACCCATGGTATATCACAACCCATGGGGTATCACAACCCATGGTGTATCACAACCTATGGTATATCACAATCCATGGGGTATCACAACCCATGGTGTATCACAGCCCATGGTATATCACAATCCATGGGGTATCACAACCCATGGTGTATCACAACCCATGGTGTATCACAACCCATGGTGTATCACAATCCATGGGGTATCACAACCCATGGTGTATCACAACCAATGGTGTATCACAGCCCATGGTGTATCACAATCCATGGGGTATCACAACCCATGGTGTATCACAACCCATGGTATATCACAACCCATGGTGTATTACAACCCATGGTGTATCACTACCCATGGTATATCACAACCCATGGTGTATCACAACCAATGGTGTATCACAGCCCATGGTGTATCACAACCCATGGGGTATCACAACCCTTGGTGTATCACAGCCCATGGTATATCACAATCCATGGGGTATCACAACCCATGGTGTATCACAACCCATGGTGTATCACAGCCCATAGTGTATCACAATACTTGGGGTATCACAACCCATGGTGTATCACAACCAATGGTGTATCACAGCCCATGGTATATCACAATCCATGGGGTATCACAGCCCATGGTGTATCACAATCCATGGGGTATCACAACCCATGGTGTATCACAACCCATGGTATATTACAACCCATGGTGTATCACAATCCATGGGGTATCACAACCCATGGTGTATCACAACCAATGGTGTATCACAGCCCATGGTGTATCACAATCCATGGGGTATCACAACCCATGGTGTATCACAACCAATGGTGTATCACAGCCCATGGTATATCACAATCCATGGGGTATCACAACCAATGGTGTATCACAACCAATGGTGTATCACAATCCATGGGGTATCACAACCCATGGTGTATCACAACCCATGGTATATCACAACCCATGGGGTATCACAACCGATGGTGTATCACAACCCATGGTATATCACAATCCATGGGGTATCACAACCCATGGGGTATCACAACCAATGGTATATCACAACCCATGGTGTATCACAATCCATGGGGTATCACAACCCATGGTGTATCACAACCAATGGTGTATCACAACCCATGGTGTATCACAATCCATGGGGTATCACAACCCATGGTGTATCACAACCAATGGTGTATCACAGCCCATGGTATATCACAATCCATGGGGTATCACAACCAATGGTGTATCACAGCCCATGGTATATCACAATCCATGGTGTATCACAATCCATGGTGTATCACAACCCATGGTGTATTACAACCCATGGTGTATTACAACTCATGGTGTATCACTACCCATGGTATATACAGCCCATGGGGTATCAATCCATGTTTTATCACAACTCATGGTATATCACAACCCATGGTGTATCACAACCCATGTTACATAAAACTCATGGTGTATCACAACCTATGTTACATAAAACTCATGGTATATCACAACCTATGTTATATACAGCCCATGGAGTATCACAAACCATGGTACGTCACATCCCATGGTACGTCACAACCCATGGTGTATCACAACCCATGGTGTATACAACCCATGGTGTACCACAACCCATGGTGTGACCCAACCCATGGTACGTCACAACCCATGGTGTATCACAACCCATGGTATATACAGCCCATGGTGTATCACAACCCATGGTATATACAACCCATGGTGTATCACAACCCATGGTATATACAACCCATGGTGTATCACAACCCATGGTATATACAACGCATGGTGTATCACAACCCATGGTATATACAACGCATGGTGTATCACAACCCATGGTATATACAACCCCTGGTGTATCACAACCCATGGTATATACAACGCATGGTGTATCACAACCCATGGTATATACAACCCCTGGTGTATCACAACCCATGGTATATACAACGCATGGTGTATCACAACCCATGGTATATACAACCCCTGGTGTATCACAACCCATGGTATATACAACGCATGGTGTATCACAACCCATGGTATATACAACGCATGGTGTATCACAACCCATGGTATATACAACCCATGGTGTATCACAACCCATGGTATATACAGCCCATGGGGTATCACAACCCATGGTACGTCACAACCCATGGTGTATCACAACCCATGGTATATACAACCCCTGGTGTATCACAACCCATGGTATATACAACGCATGGTGTATCACAACCCATGGTATATACAACGCATGGTGTTTAACATACATATCTTCAACGGAAAGTCGTACATCAAAATAGTGTGAAATCCACATGATAGAAATTGTCTTGATTGTCGTACAGCGAACACATCATCAACAACACGTTATAACCTTAACAACCTAGAAAGTGACGGCATCTATCCAGCTGTGACCAGGAAGTTATACTAAATGATAAATGATAATGTTACGTAACCATACTCACATTTATGTGAGCCAAATTTCCTCAACATCTCCCAGTGGAGTTGAACAAGGAACATGTTTACATGCCTCCGTGGTTTAATGGTCCACATCCATGGCTACAAACCTGCAAACACCCGGGTTCGACTTCCAGGGAAGCCAACTCACAACCAACCAAGTTGTTGTTCATCCTATCCTGTGGGCTGGTCGATGAATGGGCACCTGGTGTAGTAAGGCTGGGGAGGGTCCAGGACACTACACACAGACGTGGCTCATGTGGGCACCAGTGTGTGTGTGTGTGTGTGTGTGTGTGTGTGTGTAAGGTATGGTATGTAATGATAATGAGTTGGTTTACCACACCTCTGCCCACTGCCGGTCCAGTGGTCATCCGTTAAGGAATCCGGCCACAGGAAGCCAAGGCCTCCTTTATCGTCAACAAAGGACAGCTTTGCATTCCCTCATGAGGCTGTGAGCACGCCCATGGGTGGCCTTGTGTCTCCTGGTCACCGTGACCAGATGGAACAATTAAACTGCCACTGTCTTACCTCACACGGAAGCCCAGCACCAACCAAGACCTCTGCCAGGCCACCAGGAATGAGCCAGCGACCTCCTAAACCAAAATGACGAGGCCGGTGTACTAGCGGCGCACAACATGCAGGCCGTCCCGATCATCTGGCCAAACCTACATCATCACTGTTGTACTGTAAGCTCCGACTGAGCCAGCCTAACACATGCCAGCCGTCCTATCGATCCTTCCTAGCCCCTGCCATGGTCCGTGGGCGGTGCTGGCTGGCCTCCCTCCAGTTCCCTCCTGGTGACAAGATCGCAAAGGTTCTGTCCCATCCTTCCTCGCGCGGCCAGACTCGCGCGTCATGAAACGTCTGATTCGCATCAATCATTCCTACGGCCATTACTGAGCCTCTCCAACCCACTGTGAGAGCGAGGCTCATCGTTCCTCATACTGCAGGAGAGAGAGAGGGAGGGAGGGGGGCTTGTTGAGCAACCAACTGGCGATGATATTACAGGGAAGTACTCCTGGTGTCTGGCTTGCGCTTCGTGCTGGGTTGTACTGAAGTCAGACACTTGGATGAGGCTTCACTTTACAAGTTACACAGTCCCCCTCGAGCACCTCACTTAGATTTATGCGTAACATCAATGTCACGTCAGCGTTGCAAATGGTATATATCAAGGAGGACGTTAAGTCCTACCGGTGCGTCACATTACCCGCGTCCTGCCCCCGCCAGCCAGCCAGCAACCATACGCTGGGGCCAACCATCGTCAACACAACGTGACGTGCGAGATCTTCAACCTCTCTCTCTCTCTCTCTCTCTCTCTCTCTCTCTCTCTCTCTCTCTCTCTCTCTCTCTCTCTCTCTCTCTCCTTAATCCTTCTCTTCACCTACCTTCCTGTTATCAACCCTCCCTCCCACTCCCTTACCCTAAGACAAGCCTTCCCCTTCCCATCACGGTTGAGGTGACCCATCACGGCGGGGCTTACCCATCACGGCGGGGCTTACCCATCACGGCGGGACTTACCCATCACGGCGAGGCTTACCCATTACAGCGGGGTTTACCCATTACGGCGGGGCTGGTTCATCATGGTGGGGCTGTTTGATCACGGCGGGGCTTACCCATCACGGCGGGGCTTACCCATCACGGCGGGGCTTACCCATCACGGCGGTGCTTACCCATTACAGCGGGGTTTACCCATTACGGCGGGGCTGGTTCATCACGGCGGGGCTGGTTCATCACGGCGGGGCTTACCCATCACGGCGGGGCTTACCCATCACGGCGGGGCTTACCCATCACGGCGGGACTTACCCATCACGGCGAGGCTTACCCATTACAGCGGGGTTTACCCATTACGGCGGGGCTGGTTCATCATGGTGGGGCTGTTTGATCACGGCGGGGCTTACCCATCACGGCGGGGCTTACCCATCACGGCGGGGCTTACCCATCACGGCGGTGCTTACCCATTACAGCGGGGTTTACCCATTACGGCGGGGCTGGTTCATCACGGCGGGGCTGGTTCATCACGGCGGGGCTTACCCATCACGGCGGGGCTGGTTGATCACGGCGGGGCTTACCCATCACGGCGGGGCTGGTTGATCACGGCGGGGCTTACCCATCACGGCGGGGCTTACCCATCACGGCAGGGCTTACCCATCACGGCGGGGCTGGTTCATCACGGCGGGGCTAGTTGATCACGGCGGGGCTGGTTCATCACGGCGGGGCTAGTTGATCACGGCGGGGCTTACCCATCACGGCGGGGCTGGTTGATCACGGCGGGGCTTACCCATCACGGCGGGGCTTACCCATCACGGCGGGGCTTACCCATCACGGCGGGGCTTACCCATCACGGCGGGGCTGGTTCATCACGGCGGGGCTAGTTGATCACGGCGGGGCTTACCCATCACGGCGGGGCTGGTTCATCACGGCGGGGCTAGTTGATCACGGCGGGGCTTACCCATCACGGCGGGGCTGGTTCATCACGGCGGGGCTTACCCATCACGGCGGGGCTTACCCATCACGGCGGGGCTTACCCATCACGGCAGGGCTTACCCATCACGGCAGGGCTGGCCCATCACGGCAGGGCTTACCCATCACGGCAGGGCTGGCCCATCAGCAGGCGGAACGAGGGTTCTACGGAGCGACTTTCACCCGTCCGTCCCCCGCCACACGTGATGACCACACACACACACCCACCCGTCGACGGCCACACCGCTGGCCTGGCTCCGCCAGCGGCGCCTCGGCATAAATTTCTGTTGCTGGCGAAAGCGTTTCCACGGTCGGGCAGGTATGGAAATCGAGGCCCTAGCTGGAATGAGAGGAAGGAAGAAGGTAGCTGACCAGCCTCCAGGTGGGAGGGTGGTACAATGTGAAGAGTGAGGACGGGTCATGACTTATGAGTTTGGTTCTCATGACACATAGAGTAAGGTCAGCAACCATGACACGCATGGCGCTGACGGTGACCTCTGCTTCATGACCTCCAGCCAGCCACTGACCTCTGCTTCATGACCTCCAGCCAGTCAGTGACCTCTGCTTCATGACCTCTAGCCACAGGTCACAGGGGAGGAACACCAGGGGTCAGGTTAACAGATTACTGTATTTCTCTCTCTCTCTCTCTCTCTCTCTCTCTCTCTCTCTCTCTCTCTCTCTCTCTCTCTCTCTCTCTCTCTCTCTCTTGCTGTACAGTGCTCGTGGTCCACCAGGCTGTTGGCGTCAGTATAAAACTGAGCTGACTTGTCAACTGAACCTTACTTGTTGTTATTCGATTTGTCAATCTTTCTTTACAGCCGCCCCTGGAGAGGCACCCCACTAGAGCAGCTAGTCACCCCTGGAGAGGTACTCCCACTAGAGCAGCTAGTCACCCCTGGAGAGGCACCCCACTAGAGCAGCTAGTCACCCCTGGAGAGGTACTCCCACTAGAGCAGCTAGTCACCCCTGGAGAGGCACCCCACTAGAGCAGCTAGTCACCCCTGGAGAGGCACCCCACTAGAGCAGCTAGTCACCCCTGGAGAGGCACCCCACTAGAGCAGCTAGTCACCCCTGGAGAGGTACTCCCACTAGAGCAGCTTGTCACCCCTGGAGAGGCACCCCACTAGAGCAGCTAGTCACCCCTGGAGAGGTACTCCCACTAGAGCAGCTAGTCACCCCTGGAGAGGCACCCCACTAGAGCAGCTAGTCACCCCTGGAGAGGTACTCCACTAGAGCAGCTAGTCACCCCTGGAGAGGCACCCCACTAGAGCAGCTAGTCACCCCTGGAGAGGTACTCCACTAGAGCAGCTAGTCACCCCTGGAGAGGTACTCCCACTAGAGCAGCTAGTCACCCCTGGAGAGGCACCCCACTAGAGCAGCTAGTCACCCCTGGAGAGGCACCCCACTAGAGCAGCTAGTCACCCCTGGAGAGGCACCCCACTAGAGCAGCTAGTCACCCCTGGAGAGGCACCCCACTAGAGCAGCTAGTCACCCCTGGAGAGGCACCCCACTAGAGCAGCTAGTCACCCCTGGAGAGGCACCCCACTAGAGCAGCTAGTCACCCCTGGAGAGGCACCCCACTAGAGCAGCTAGTCACCCCTGGAGAGGCACCCCACTAGAGCAGCTTGTCACCCCTGGAGAGGCACCCCACTAGAGCAGCTTGTCACCCCTGGAGAGGCACCCCACTAGAGCAGCTTGTCACCCCTGGAGAGGCACCCCACTAGAGCAGCTAGTCACCCCTGGAGAGGCACCCCACTAGAGCAGCTAGTCACCCCTGGAGAGGCACCCCACTAGAGCAGCTAGTCACCCCTGGAGAGGCACCCCACTAGAGCAACTAGTCACCCCTGGAGAGGCACCCCACTAGAGCAGCTAGTCACCCCTGGAGAGGCACCCCACTAGAGCAGCTAGTCACCCTGGAGAGGCACCCCACTAGAGCAGCTTGTCACCCCTGGAGAGGCACCCCACTAGAGCAGCTTGTCACCCCTGGAGAGGCACCCCACTAGAGCAGCTTGTCACCCCTGGAGAGGCACCCCACTAGAGCAGCTAGTCACCCCTGGAGAGGTACTCCCACTAGAGCAGCTAGTCACCCCTGGAGAGGCACCCCACTAGAGCAGCTAGTCACCCCTGGAGAGGTACCCCACTAGAGCAGCTAGTCACCCCTGGAGAGGCACCCCACTAGAGCAGCTAGTCACCCCTGGAGAGGCACCCCACTAGAGCAGCTTGTCACCCCTGGAGAGGCTACCCCACTAGAAGCAGCTAGTCACCCCTGGAGAGGTACTCCCACTAGAGGCAGCTAGTCACCCCTGGAGAGGTACTCCCACTAAGCACTATCACCCCTGAGAGCCTCCCACTAGAGCAGCTAGTCACCCCTGGAGAGGTACTCCCACTAGAGCAGCTAGTCACCCCTGGAGAGGTACTCCCACTAGAGCAGCTAGTCACCCCTGGAGAGGTACTCCCACTAGAGCAGCTAGTCACCCCTGGAGAGGTACTCCCACTAGAGCAGCTTGTCACCCCTGGAGAGGTACTCCCACTAGAGCAGCTAGTCACCCCTGGAGAGGTACTCCCACTAGAGCAGCTAGTCACCCCCTGGAGAGGTACTCCCACTAGAGCAGCTTGTCACCCCTGGAGAGGTACTCCCACTAGAGCAGCTAGTCACCCCTGGAGAGGTACTCCCACTAGAGCAGCTAGTCACCCCTGGAGAGGTACTCCCACTAGAGCAGCTTGTCACCCCTGGAGAGGTACTCCCACTAGAGCAGCTAGTCACCCCTGGAGAGGCACCCCACTAGAGCAGCTAGTCACCCCTGGAGAGGCACCCCACTAGAGCAGCTTGTCACCCCTGGAGAGGTACTCCCACTAGAGCAGCTAGTCACCCCTGGAGAGGTACTCCCACTAGAGCAGCTAGTCACCCCTGGAGAGGCACCCCACTAGAGCAGCTAGTCACCCCTGGAGAGGCACCCCACTAGAGCAGCTAGTCACCCCTGGAGAGGTACTCCCACTAGAGCAGCTAGTCACCCCTGGAGAGGCACCCCACTAGAGCAGCTAGTCACCCCTGGAGAGGCACCCCACTAGAGCAGCTAGTCACCCCTGGAGAGGCACCCCACTAGAGCAGCTAGTCACCCCTGGAGAGGTACTCCCACTAGAGCAGCTAGTCACCCCTGGAGAGGCACCCCACTAGAGCAGCTAGTCACCCCTGGAGAGGCACCCCACTAGAGCAGCTTGTCACCCCTGGAGAGGTACTCCCACTAGAGCAGCTAGTCACCCCTGGAGAGGCACCCCACTAGAGCAGCTTGTCACCCCTGGAGAGGTACTCCCACTAGAGCAGCTAGTCACCCCTGGAGAGGCACCCCACTAGAGCAGCTAGTCACCCCTGGAGAGGCACCCCACTAGAGCAGCTTGTCACCCCTGGAGAGGCACCCCACTAGAGCAGCTAGTCACCCCTGGAGAGGCACCCCACTAGAGCAGCTTGTCACCCCTGGAGAGGTACTCCCACTAGAGCAGCTAGTCACCCCTGGAGAGGTACTCCCACTAGAGCAGCTTGTCACCCCTGGAGAGGTACTCCCACTAGAGCAGCTTGTCACCCCTGGAGAGGTACTCCCACTAGAGTAATAAGATCTTAACAGTATCACAAGGTTCATGTTCATGGGTTAAGTTGTCTTCTGTCCTTCGAGACGCCATGAGAGGAGGAATAAGGTCAGACCAAAATGGCAGGATTCAGTGTGTCAGTGGAGTACAAAATGACACACTGGGGAGCACCATTCTCCAGTTCTATACGAGAAGTATTCATACATAAAGAAAAAATGGTATTTGTTGATTAATAAAATCATCTTTACACTACCGAGTAACTTTTTCCCCACGTAGAAATAACTAATGTGACATGAAATTTACTTATAAACTTGACTCGACTTAGAAAAATAACTGTCAGTCATGGAGCAGTCAGCCCTGACGTCTGGTGTCAGGAGGAGGAGGAGGAGGAGGAGGAGGAGGAGGAGGAGGAGGAGGAGAAGGGAGGGCGTAATAGTGGCAGCCTTAGGAGCTCAGTGGATGAGTCTTCCGTAGGGTCCTCATCCACCTCGTCAGCCACATGTGGACGATAACCACACACTCGTGCCACACAGCTTGGCCAGGCCAGGGCAGTGGGCAGGCCAAGGCCAGACAGCACTGGCTAGGATAGTAGGCAGGCCAGGGGAAGACTACGCAGCACTGGCCAGGGGGAGGCCACACAGCACTGGCCAGGGGAGTGGGTAGGACAGGGGGAGGCCACACAGCACTGGCCAGAGTAGTGGGTAGGCCAGGGGGAGGCCACACAGCACTGGCCAGAGTAGTGGGTAGGCCAGGGGAAGGCCACACAGCACTGGCCAGAGTAGTGGGCAGGCCAGGGGAAGGCCACACAGCACTGGCCAGGGGAGTGGGTAGGACAGGGGGAGGCCACAAAGCACTGGCCAGAGTAGTGGGTAGGCCAGGGGAAGGCCACACAGCACTGGCCAGGGGAAGGCCACACAGCACTGGCCAGAGTAGTGGGTAGGCCAGGGGGAGGCCACACAGCACTGGCCAGAGTAGTGGGTAGGCCAGGGGAAGGCCACACAGCACTGGCCAGAGTAGTGGGTAGGCCAGGGGGAGGCCACACAGCACTGGCCAGAGTAGTGGGTAGGCCAGGGGAAGGCCACACAGCACTGGCCAGAGTAGTGGGCAGGCCAGGGGAAGGCCACACAGCACTGGCCAGGGGAGTGGGTAGGACAGGGGGAGGCCACAAAGCACTGGCCAGAGTAGTGGGTAGGCCAGGGGAAGGCCACACAGCACTGGCCAGGGGAAGGCCACACAGCACTGGCCAGAGTAGTGGGTAGGCCAGGGGGAGGCCACACAGCACTGGCCAGAGTAGTGGGTAGGCCAGGGGAAGGCCACACAGCACTGGCCAGAGTAGTGGGTAGGACAGGGGAAGGCCACACAGCACTGGCCAGAGTAGTGGGTAGGCCAGGGGAAGGCCACACAGCACTGGCCAGAGTAGTGGGTAGGCCAGGGGAAGGCCACACAGCACTGGCCAGAGTAGTGGGTAGGCCAGGGGAAGGCCACACAGCACTGGCCAGAGTAGTGGGCAGGCCAGGGGAAGGCCACACAGCACTGGCCAGAGTAGTGGGTAGGCCAGGGGAAGGCCACACAGCACTGGCCAGAGTAGTGGGTAGGTCAGGGGAAGGCCACACAGCACTGGCTAAGCCAGTCTTGTCCGTCGCCTTATAGGAAGGACAGACACCCCCGCGAGGTGAGGGATTTCCACCAGTACTCCCCAGCTACCGGCCCCAGCCTCCCTCCTACCCCAGGAGAGACAAGCCCCCCCGTCCAGCGGCAGTACTCCTGTGCCTCCTGACCCTGGTCTAGCCTGGCGGGTCGTCGTCCTGCGCACGAAGGGGGTCATGGAATCCGCTCTACAGACCGACCAACGGAGATGGTACGACCGGCACGACACCAGCCATCTGACGGAGCCACAGGCAGACCTCGCGGTCCAGGCGTGTACTTCTGGTGGCGGGTCTGTCCCCCGCGACGACACGGCTGCCGTCCACGACCCATGAGACAGTAAACGACAGACGCCGCGAGCGTCCAGCCCGCCTCAAAGACCAGGGGGTTGTCGACACCACCCCGGAGATGAGGCGTTGAGGAGGGTCAAGTTGGCCTGCTCCAGCCGTGGGTGCGGGGCTGTGCACCTCTGTGGATTATCCTTGACCTTGTGGGTCGACTTAAAGGTCACCTGCTACCGAACTTAAGACATAGGATCCTCCCCCTAGGGCGAGCGTCTCGCGCTGACCTCCTAGGAATGTGAAGGTCGAGGACCTTCCTAATTACTCTTAGTACGCGTAGGAGGCTCAGTTCTGCGGCCAACCGAACACAAACGGACGAGCCTTCAGGAGCGAGGGGCCCTCAGGGTAGGTGGGTCCTGAGGGATGTGTGACGATGATCCTTCAGCGATCAGAGTTCCACCGTCGTCTGCCACTCATCGTTGACCGATTCAGTGGCGATGATTCTAAACAGATTACACAATGTTATCATTAAGTCTTCGCTTGTCCTTCCCTTCTCTGCCGTGAGCCTCTCTCTCTCTCTCTCTCTCTCTCTCTCTCTCTCTCTCTCTCTCTCTCTCTCTCTCTCTCTCTCTCTCTCTCTCGGCTCCCTTAAATCATTATTTCCCTCTTAATACGTCCATCACCTTCTCATGTAAGACTGTCTCCACCTCAAGTAAGGTCACGAAACTGAGGAGAAGTGAACAATCTTGAGGCTTACGTCTAAAATCTGGAGTGAACTAATTCATTCTCTCTGTCTCCCTCTCTTTCCCCCCTGCACATCACGCCCCCTCCACACAAGCGTCCCCACACGCACCCCTCCTCCTACAGCCCCATCATCTACCCTCCCCATAAATCACTTTTTTTATCTATATATTTTCCCCTCCGATGCATCATAATGACCTCAGCCTATAAGCAGTATCTTTTTCCACAGCTGGCGAATGAGTCGAGATACACTGTATCTGATGACCTATGTATCTCGTGTGTGTGTGTGTGTGTGTGTGTATAAGAGACGGGACATGACGGGTGTAAAACTCCCCCCGTAAGATGAAAATAGTAATCACACACACACACACACACACACACACACACACAGATATGCAAAAGAAAATTGTCAAGAAATGTATAAAGTCGTACTTCAATTGTACAGTAACATAGTGGTGGATGAATTGAATAAACTGATGTCGATGTGTTTGGTTCATACGGACAGCATACACAAGTTTAAAACTTGCATGATGGTAGAGAGCGTTCAGATGGGGTCCCACAAGTGTAGAACTTCCTCCCCGTACAGTACAAGAGATGAGGTCCCACGAGTGTACAACTCCCTCCCCGTACACAACAAGAGATGGGGTCCCGCGAGTGTACAACTCCCTCTCTGTACAGTATAAGAGATGGGGTCCCGCGAGTGTACAACTACCTCCCCGTACACTACAAGAGATGGGGCCTCACGTGTACAACTACCTCCCTGTACAGTACAAGAGATGGGGCCTCACGAGTGTAAAACTCCTTCCCCGTACAGTACAAATAGGTAATTACACAATGGAGACCTCCGGGATCATTGCTGGAGCCATTGCTGCATATATATACCTAAATGATATGCTACATATATACCTAATGATTGCTATATATATATATATATATATATATATATATATATATATATATATATATATATATATATACAAAGGCAAAGGGGATAAGAGTGAGTGCTCAAATTACAGAGGTATAAGTTTGTTGAGTATTCCTGGTAAATTATATGGGAGGGTATTGATTGAGAGGGTGAAAGCATGTACAGAGCATCAGACTGGGGAAGAGCAGTGTGGTTTCAGAAGTGGTAGAGGATGTGTGGATCAGGTGTTTGCTTTGAAGAATGTATGTGAGAAATACTTAGAAAAGCAAATGGATTTGTATGTAGCATTTATGGATCTGGAGAAGGCATATGATAGAGCTGATAGAGATGCTCTGTGGAAGGTATTAAGAATATATGGTGTGGGAGGAAAGTTGTTAGAAGTAGTGAAAAGTTTTTATCGAGGATGTAAGGCATGTGTACGTGTAGGAAGAGAGGAAAGTGATTGGTTCTCACTGAATGTAGGTTTGCGGCAGGGGTGTGTGATGTCTCCATGGTTGTTTAATTTGTTTATGGATGGGGTTGTTAGGGAGGTGAATGCAAGAGTTTTGGAAAGAGGGGCAAGTATGAAGTCTGTTGGGGATGAGAGAGCTTGGGAAGTGAGTCAGTTGTTGTTCGCTGATGATACAGCGCTGGTGGCTGATTCATGTGAGAAACTGCAGAAGCTGGTGACTGAGTTTGGTAAAGTGTGTGAAAGAAGAAAGTTAAGAGTAAATGTGAATAAGAGCAAGGTTATTAGGTACAGTAGGGTTGAGGGTCAAGTCAATTGGGAGGTGAGTTTGAATGGAGAAAAACTGGAGGAAGTGAAGTGTTTTAGATATCTGGGAGTGGATCTGGCAGCGGATGGAACCATGGAAGCGGAAGTGGATCATAGGGTGGGGGAGGGGGCGAAAATTCTGGGAGCCTTGAAGAATGTGTGGAAGTCGAGAACATTATCTCGGAAAGCAAAAATGAGTATGTTTGAAGGAATAGTGGTTCCAACAACGTTGTATGGTTGCGAGGCGTGGGCTATGGATAGAGTTGTGCGCAGGAGGATGGATGTGCTGGAAATGAGATGTTTGAGGACAATGTGTTGTGTGAGGTGGTTTGATCGAGTAAGTAACGTAAGGGTAAGAGAGATGTGTGGAAATAAAAAGAGCGTGGTTGAGAGAGCAGAAGAGGGTGTTTTGAAATGGTTTGGGCACATGGAGAGAATGAGTGAGGAAAGATTGACCAAGAGGATATATGTGTCGGAGGTGGAGGGAACGAGGAGAAGAGGGAGACCAAATTGGAGGTGGAAAGATGGAGTGAAAAAGATTTTGTGTGATCGGGGCCTGAACATGCAGGAGGGTGAAAGGAGGGCAAGGAATAGAGTGAATTGGAGTGATGTGGTATACCGGGGTTGACGTGCTGTCAGTGGATTAAAGCGGGGCATGTGAAGCGTCTGGGGTAAACCATATATATATATATATATATATATATACCTAAATGATATACCAGACCAGATGGATTCACACATAATTACGTATACAGATGAAGTCACCATCACGACTAAGGTGCACAGCTACAGGACTGGAACCTATCAAGATGCATCAGTTGTCGGCGAGGGAAAGGGTTCACACAGACCAGACGATGACGACCATATTTAGGGACACAAATCCCACCGTCCATTCCGCGTCAGAAACCCAGAGAGAGGACAACATGCTGGACCTGCCATCCAGTGTATCTCATGGGAAGGACCGTGTGGGAGGTGAACTGTACTCTAGTTAGTATTATGACAAACTTCAGGTACGATGATTGCGAGGTCTTGAAGGAGATACATACAATCAACACTCGAATTAAAGCTGGACTATGTGGCACCTGTCTCCTCTCACCAGAGGAGCCACAGAGGGTAGCTGGAGAAGGGCTAAACGAATCCAGCAAGAATGGCACCAGACGGAGGTGTAGTGAGCAACGAGGAGAGGAGGGAAGCCTTCAGTCTGTCCATACATGGAAAAGATGTGAAGGAAAGGAGACATGATGACTTCTTTGATGGAAGCAGAGAGTCCAAGGCACGTGTGGAAGCGTATGAATTGACGCGAGGAGGTGTACGGAGGGACGTGAGGACGCCTCTCTCTCAGCAAGAGGGTTGTGGACCTATGAAGGAATGCCTCGAACAAGAGGAAGCAGATCCGACGCTTCGAACAAGAAGAAGCAGATCCGACGCTTCGAACGAAAGGAAGCAGATCCGACGCTTCGAACAAGAAGAAGCAGATCTGACGCTTCGAACGAAAGGAAGCAGATCCGACGCTTCGAACAAGAGGAAGCAGATCCGACGCTTCGAACGAGAGGAAGCAGATCTGACGCTTCGAACAAGAGGAAGCAGATCCGACAACCACAGGAAAATGTAGAGATACTAATGGAAAACAAGGATAAGAGGCGCTGCTCCTCGAGCCCACAGTTCCCTGCCCACATACACGTACAAGTGGTGATACCCTGAGGTACGTATGTGGCGGAGGGCAGCAGACAGCCTCCTGCAGCGAGCTGCGAGTCTTGGTAACGAGTCTCGGTGCCGGGCGGGAACCAGACTCGCAACCACGGTTCATACGAGCTCATCATTATCACTAGAGACGCCTCCATAGTATGACGAATATAACCGGTATATCCTGAGTGGGACATCCATAATATAACGTGTATACTTGGTATATTCTGGTGGAAAGTCGCCAGATAAGGTTGGCTTCCAGCAGGAAATTATATTTACTGGAATGTTGTGTGTTGTCGTCCATTACGCGAGGCTGTGAATTACACGAAACTCACCTTCGTCTTTAGCTAGAGTGACCAGCGCTTCTTGTTTACATTCCCTGGCTAGACATCGTTTTCTCTTCCTTCGAGTGGGAATTTTTTTGAACTTCACCATAAACCTGGGTCATCTGCTGGCAAGGATCACAATAGTTTTCAAGTACATGGAGAAGGAAATATCTAACAAGCTGGTCATATATCCGACGTAGGGCCAAAACTAAAATATGCTTCTCAGGTTTGGTCACCGAACCTAAAGAAGCACAAAGAGCTAATAGAGAAGGTCAAAAGAAGGACAACAAAGATGGTACCAGAATTACGAGAGACGAATTACAGGGAAAGGCTAAAGGCTGTAAATCTGCCCATCTCTGAAGAAAGAAGAGTGAGGAGCAACCTGATCACAACCATTAAGATTTTAGAACAGATCTATGATGTAGACAGACAGAGGTATAGGGCAACCATAGGACATAACATGAAATTAAGAAACTCGTCAAAAACATGTAAAATAGCACTAGTGCAGCATAAGAGTGCTGGATGAACGGACCATAATGACTGAGGACCACAATCAATGCAGAAAGGCATACATGAATCTAATTTGCACGACAGGAGAGAATGTTCACGAGATGGGCTCCCACGAGTGTAAAACTCCCTTCCCGTAAAGTACGAATAGGTAATCACACACACACACACACACACACACACACACACACACACACACACACCAGCTTAAGCCTGGTAGCCATTTATCGTCCAGTCCTGAGGGAAACATCAACACCTGGGATGGTTGTGGCCCGACTGCCGCTCCTTGGAATCGGGCGCGTGCTGCCTCATGGTCAGTAACGTGTGTGTGTGTGTGTGTGTGTTTTCACTACCAGTCCCCTACCCTACAGTGGTGGGGCCTCACCGCCTACCAGTCCCCTACCCTACAGTGGTGGGTCCTTACCCAGTCTACCAGTCCCCTACCCTACAGTGGTGGGTCCTCACCCTGTCTACCAGTCCCATACCCTACAGTGGTGGGTCCTCACCCTGTCTACCAGTCCCACACCCTACAGTGATGGGGCCTCACCTCCTCCCAGTTAGACAATGGTTCTTGACCCGTATTTAACCGGTTCTCTCCCCGGTGACCCCCGCCCCGTGCCCTCCACCCAGTGTACCGGATGACCACCACCCGCCCCGCCCCCGGACCCTGGCAGTGAGGGTGGGTGGTGGGCGAGGCCCTGAGGCCTCTCCTGCAGCAGCCTCCTCCTGTAGCAGGGATCCACTGTGGGGTAAGAGAGAGCATAACTGAAGGAAGAGAGGAGGAGGAGGAGGAGGAGGAGGAGGAGGAGGAGGAGGAGGAGGAGGAGGAGGAGGAGGAGGAGGAGGAGGAGGAGGAGGAGGAGACTAGGTCTGCCTCACCCACTGCAAGTGTAGTGGGAGGTCACCCTAACACCCTACCCCTCCTTAACCCCCATCTCCTCCACCTACAGCAGGTAACCTACACCCACTTCCCTCCACCTGCAGCCTCCCTTGTACACCCACCACGTACTTTCCCTCCACACGTACGAGTGGGCGGCCGACACTCCCTCCAACACACACACACACACACACACACACACACACACACACACACACACACACACACACTTGTCAGCAGCAGCTGATATATTTCGTGTGCGCAGCCCAGCACATCTGGTGTGGCCTCGTACAGCGAGGTGGCGTGTACAGGCTACAGGCTTCCACCAAACACTACAACTTGTGGTCAACGTCCACTGGTCTGGGAGAACACCTCCACCTACCAGACTCAGAGAACATCTCCATCTACTAGTCCCAGAGAACTCTTCCACCTGCTAAATCTAGGGAATACCTGCTACATTGAAGGAACACCTGCTGGACCAAGGGAACACCTGCTGGACCAAGGGAACACCTGGCTGACCGAGGAACACCTGGTTGACCGAGGGAACACCTGGTTGACCGAGGGAACACCTGGCTGACCGAGGGAACACCTGCTGGACCGAGAGAACACCTGTTGGACCGAGGGAACACCTGGCTGACCGAGGAACACCTGGTTGACCGAGGGAACACCTGCTGGACCGAGAGAACACCTGTTGGACCGAGGGAACACCTGGTTGACCGAGGAACACCTGGTTGACCGAGGGAACACCTGCTGGACCGAGAGAACACCTGTTGGACCGAGGGAACACCTGGCTGACCGAGGAACACCTGGTTGACCGAGGGAACACCTGCTGGACCGAGAGAACACCTGTTGGACCGAGGGAACACCTAGTGGACCAAGAGAACACCTGCTGGACCGAGGGAACACCTGGTTGACCGAGGGAACACCTGGCTGACCGAGGGAACACCTGCTGGACCGAGAGAACACCTGTTGGACCGAGGGAACACCTAGTGGACCAAGAGAACACCTGCTGGACCGAGGGAACACCTGCTGGACCGAGGGAACCCCTGCTGGACCGAGGGAACACCTGTAGCGGGAGATCAGGTGTATCAGGAAACTAGAAGCAGACGTCAGCCACAGTCAGCATCAACACCGAGACCCAGGCAGCACCCACGTCCACCCTCCACCATCGGTCACAACCTGACGCCTGAACGCAACCCCCGGAAAAGCAGTGCAATCACTCGTGCGATCTGGCCCGTCTGGTGGCGCTGGCTGACGTGAGCATACGAGGAGGGATGCGATGACACTGGAACACGTCAGAGGGCAAGCCAGGTTGCGACAGACGTATCCAGAGGACCTGAAGGCCTGCTGCCCTGATAGATTCCCGTGGGAAGTTCAGCACAAGGGCAAGTCAGAGGATATGGCTCGTCCCAGCGGTATATGGGTTGCCTTGAGAACTGATGTGGTTATCATGGCGTTCAATGGTGAAGAGGAGCGTTCACGGTCGACCTTGAAGCGGGTGAATAGCTAGCGCCCCTCAGCCCGAGTTAAGTAGAAGCTCGGAGGCTCGGTAGGTCTCAGGACGGTGTGGGACACAAAGAGGAGGCTGGACCTTGAGGCAACACAAAGAGGAGGCTGGACCTTGAGGCAACACAAAGAGGAGGCTGGACCCTGAGGCCACACAAAGAGGAGGCTGGACCTTGAGGCGACACAAAGAGGAGGCTGGACCTTGAGGTGACACAAAGAGGAGGCTGGACCTTGAGGCAACACAAAGAGGAGGCTGGACCTTGAGGTGACACAAAGAGGAGGCTGCACCTTGAGGCAACACAAAGAGGAGGCTGGACCTTGAGGCGACACAAAGAGGAGGCTGGACCTTGAGGTGACACAAAGAGGAGGCTGGACCTTGAGGCAACACAAAGAGGAGGCTGGACCTTGAGGCGACACAAACACAAAGAGGAGGCTGGACCTTGAGGCGACACAAAGAGGAGGCTGGACCTTGAGGCAACACAAAGAGGAGGCTGGACCTTGAGGTGACACAAAGAGGAGGCTGGACCTTGAGGCAACACAAAGAGGAGGCTGGACCTTGAGGTGACACAAAGAGGAGGCTGGACCTTGAGGCAACACAAAGAGGAGGCTGGACCTTGAGGTGACACAAAGAGGAGGCTGCACCTTGAGGTGACACGAAGAGGAGGCTGGACCTTGAGGCAACACAAAGAGGAGGCTGGACCCTGAGGCCACACAAAGAGGAGGCTGGACCTTGAGGCAACACAAAGAGGAGGCTGGACCTTGAGGCGACACAAAGAGGAGGCTGGACCTTGAGGCAACACAAAGAGGAGGCTGGACCTTGAGGCGACACAAAGAGGAGGCTGGACCTTGAGGCAACACAAAGAGGAGGCTGGACCTTGAGGTGACACAAAGAGGAGGCTGGACCTTGAGGCAACACAAAGAGGAGGCTGGACCTTGAGGCAACACAAAGAGGAGGCTGGACCTTGAGGCGACACAAAGAGGAGGCTGGACCTTGAGGCGACACAAAGAGGAGGCTGGACCTTGAGGCAACACAAAGAGGATGCTGGACCTTAAGGCAACACAAAGAGGAGGCTGGACCTTGAGGCGACACAAAGAGGAGGCTGGACCTTGAGGCAACACAAAGAGGAGGCTGGACCTTGAGGCAACACAAAGAGGAGGCTGGACCTTGAGGCAACACAAAGAGGAGGCTGGACCTTGAGGCGACACAAAGAGGAGGCTGGACCTTGAGGCAACACAAAGAGGAGGCTGGACCTTGAGGCGACACAAAGAGGAGGCTGGACCTTGAGGCGACACAAAGAGAAGGCTGGACCTTGAGGCGACACAAAGAGGAGGCTGGACCTTGAGGCAACACAAAGAGGAGGCTGGACCTTGAGGTGACACAAAGAGGAGGCTGGACCTTGAGGCGACACAAAGAGGAGGCTGGACCTTGAGGCGACACAAAGAGGAGGCTGGACCTTGAGGCTGAACGTAAGGGATCTTAAGAACAACACATTCGCAAAAGTATCGTTTCTAAGACTGAGTGAGCGACCTGGGTAGAGAAGTTTTGTTTCAATTTATGATACTGAAAAAATTTGCCCTTATATTTCGGAAGACTTGAGATGACATCATAGTTTAAGGTGTATTTGTCATTTTACTTGTCTGTGTGCCATTGCTAAATGTTACAATCTTAGGATATTTTCCATATGTCCTTCTTTTACGAGGAATAAAATGTTTAAAAACAATGATTTCAGGTGCTTGTTATTGGTGTAAACCCAGTACATAATGACCATTGGCTCCCTGACCAGCTTCTATAAATATCTGTGTGTTTGTTGTTATATTGTTGTTTCTCTGTTGAGTGTGAGAAAATGATGAGCAATGGAACCAGTGCCCTGAGCCCCGCGCTTGCCTAATACGTCACTGCAAACACACGAAGAATTCTTTTCAATAGATGGGGACCCCATGAATGTAAAACTCCCTCCCTGTACAGTACAAGAGATGGGTCCCCACGAGTGTACAACTCCCTCCCTGTACATAATAAAGAAATAATGACACAAACATTCCGGTTAAGTCAAGTGTCTCATTACTCCTGAAAAGCCGACATATTTGATGTCGATTTAACCATCCGCTTTTACTGTAAGTCCGGTACCGAGATTTTGTGTCAGTAACTAAAGATATCTTTTCAGCAGTGGAATGAAAGCTTTCTGAACATAACCCTTATCTCTCTGCCTGTGTGAGTCCCATTGCTCCAGATCATCCCCCGTGAGAAGCACGACCCCTGGCCTCCCCCTGACACCCACCACTAAGAGGTTTCGATCCCTTCCCTATGATCCTCGAGGCTCCATGGACGTGAGGCAGCACCGAGCACGACAGCAAAGTGTGTTGTCCTTCCCACATACCAGCCCAGCTGACGACCAGCCCAGCTAACGACCAGCCCAGCTAACAACCAACCCAGTTAACGACCAACCCAGCTAACGACCAACCCAGCTGACAACTAGCCTTGCTAACAACCAACCCAGTTAACGACCAACACAGCTAACGACCAACCCAGCTAACGACCAACCCAGCTAACGACCAACCCAGCTGGCGACTAATCCAGCAAACGACCAACCTAGCTACTGATCCGCCCAGCTAAACGACCAGCCCAGCTAACAACCAACCCAGCTAACGATCAACACAGCTGGCGAAGAGCCCAGCAACCGACTAACCCAGCTGGCGAACATACAGTGTACGTACCCAGGGACGGGAGAGGGTGGGAATCGGCCCTGATCCTGCCCCAGGACGCGGGCAAATGCCGCCCCGATAACACAGAGGGATCCTGCTCCACGGCAGACATGTACGACATGACTGGTCTGAGTGATGACTCAGATCAGGTCTACAGCTGTTACTGCCGTGTTACCCTCGACCGCTCAAGCCAATGGGGACCAGAGGATGGGCCAGCTGACCTGTGAGGAGGACCTGGCTTCAGTCCCAGGTCAGAGGAGAGAGAGAGAGAGAGAGAGAGAGAGAGAGAGAGAGAGAGAGAGAGAGAGAGAGAGAGAGAGAGATTCAAGTTTGCTTCTCACATCTACATCCGGCAAGCGCGTCTCACATGTGCCTTTCACCCGCTGGACCGGGAGAACACCCCCCCCCCCCTCCTGCTGGACCGGGAGAACACACCCCTCCTCCTGCTGGACCACGAGTCTGGACCGGGAGTCTGGACCAGGAGGAGGATAAATCAAGTGAAGGTTTAGATAAGTGACCGGATCGAGATGGAGTTCCTAAAAAGGATCCCTCAAGGTGATCAACTTTCTCCTCCAGTACGCTGTGAGTACGTGCCGGGAGAGAGAGAGAGAGAGAGAGAGAGAGAGAGAGAGAGAGAGAGAGAGAGAGAGAGAGAGAGAGAGAGAGAGAGGGGGGGGGGGGCCTTTTCAGACCGTTTTCAAGAGCGGATACGGTCAGAAACATGGACACATCAGCGTGGCAAGCGCAACTCAGCAAATAGATAACTAAGGGAAGAAGTACTGGCAGACTGAACGTGGATCCGTGACGTGAAGTATTTGCTGACTCGGTTCCTATAACGTATTGACGGCGTTACAGTCGACCAGTGTATGTGGTGAACCGTTACATATGTAAATGAGCCTTTTCAAGAGAAAGTTCTTCGCCTTATTCGAAGTAAAACGTTTGCCAGCGAGTCTGTATCTAATACAACGAGTGGAATTAGACACATCTAGCCTTAATATATAGCATCAAAGCATTTATCAATCATAATAACCTATATTCAATCACCTCTAAAACTTCTCTTTCCTAAGTTAGCAAAGTTCCAGTCGTCCAGGAGGCGGTCAAATGATCCGTTTCTCAGGTCGGGAGTCATGTTAGCAACTTCTTGCTACACTCCTTGTGTCTCTTCTCAAGTGCGTTGACCATACCTCGACGTGATATTCAAGGTGGGGACGCACCACTGAGCAACGTAGTGAGGATTAGTTTCTTAGAATCAAATGCTCTACCGATATCAATTATCGAATTCTTGTTCGTATTTTTCTACTGTTTTTTGCACTGCTAACTTGCCTTTAAGTCACCAGAGATTATTACGTCCGAATTATTTCCTCATTTATCTTTTATGGCTCAAAAGAAGAATTTATACCGTTACTTACCTTCTCTCGTTTCCACTAGCAAAACTTTCCAATTATCCATATCTAATTCCCGTTTTGCCATCTGCGACTCACATCCGTCAGTCTGAATACGTCAGCATGCAGAAGGCGACGTTCGATTTCTGTTGTAGCTTTCTATTTCCCCCTTCTAAGTACAGTCTACGAATTCTGAGATCTTACTACGCAGCCATTAACATATATGAGAAAGATAATTGGTCCCACGACTAATCCCTGCAGCACGCCACTTGTTACGTCCAACCATTCTGAGGTTTGGCCTTTCATCACGACACTACAGCTTGTCAATCAATTTGCAAACCACCGAAGTACAGCCCCATTCAAACTGTCTAACAACTTCTGGTAAGCTTTGGTTGCGATAGTCGATCCGAAAATCAAAACAGATGACCAACTGCTTTGTCTTCATCAGGCATGTTGATATCACTGCAAAAGTCCAACAAATTTGTCAAAAATAAGCAATTTCGTTCAAACTCATACGGGAAATCATTCATTAAGTAGTAATCCTCACAATGATTCTAAATTCTGTCTGGCATTATGCTTTCTAATAAGTTTACGAACCACGGACGCTAAGCTTTCCTGGGCCATGATATCCGTGCGGGAACTTGATAAACTTTTTTTGCATGTTAGTGGATCGTGTCACTGCCAATTTCTGCACACTGGTGATAACATCTGTGGTGTCTGTGCATGATAACACCTGTGGTGTCTACACAAGCAGCTGTAAACTAATCTTGCTTTTGCCACATAAAGTTTATCTTTAATATATACAAAACTGGAGTCACTGCCATCAACAGATAAATTGGTTTCAGCAGAGGATAAGAGAAGCTTTAACGAAGAGTAAGACACCACATAATAGTTCTCACAAGTTACATAACCAGCTCTGATAATTACCCTCATATTACACCACTCAGACCTGCTGTCGGGTTGGGGCGGGAGGAACTGGCAGTTGACGTACGTAATCATCACAATCAGATTGCCCTAATGACAGAGGCTCGCCACAAACTACCCTTAACGTTGCCGGAGTACTTGCCTAGACCACACGCTAACGACCGTGTTAGCAGACTGCTTCGTTTAATTGCTGTGGAACTATTGTGACGTAACGCAACTCATCTGCGAACCGTCCAGGTAGTTAGTTCGCCCGTCCCGCGCGGAGGGATCAGGCAACTGCCGTACGATACCTTCAGTCAAAATCGGAGGGACCAGACAACTGCCGTACGATAACTTCAGCCGAAATCGGAGGGACCATGCAACTGCCGTACGATAACTTCAGCCAAAATCGGAGGGACAAGGAAACTGCCGTACGACAACTTCAGCCGAAATCGGAAGGACCAGGCAACTGCCGTACGATAACTTCAACCAAAACACTGGCAGCGGGCTATTGGTGGCGGCCACCCAGCATGCTGCGGGCACGATAAGCGATACATTTGTAAACATTCTTTTATCTCAAATAATGATGATCTGCTGCAGGATACTTCTCCAGGCCCTGAGGCAGCACAAGTCTGGTTCATATCGGCTTCTGCCTGCACCAGTGGGCGACCACCAGCTGCTCATTCAATAAACCATGATAATCATAATCACATTATACTGCCATCTGAAGTGTAATTGATTTTCCATCAATAATCAACGACAAGGAGTTTCTGAAATAAGACTGTGATAATAATAATGATAATAATAATAATAATAATAATAATAATAATAATCATAATAATAATATGTATTTCCTGAGCTCCTGTTCATGCAAGCGATACTTCCTGACACAAAGATCATCTGAGTGTGGTGGTTATACCGTCACAATGCGCCTCGCAGGGCGCCCAGTGTGCCCTAGGGGGTAGTATAATGGTAGACCAAGGAGCTCCAATCATATACGAAAAAGAATTAAGCTACAAATTCATCACCATCTTCCACAGGAAGTATTGAGTGCAAGAAGGGTGTCTGGGTCCTTGAGGTCTCATCAGGCACAAATATGCTTCAGGTGGAGTATTCTTCACGGAGGCAGAAGGCCGGATATATGGCCACCACAACAACGATGCGTCATGGTGTTTCGTCCGGGTTGTTGGCAAAGACCAGAGTGGTGGAGAGGCCATTATGAGAGGCGCAGTAGCAACAACAACAGCAGCAGTTGTGGATGTTTTCCTGTGTTTGTACATCTGCACAGCTGGCCCAGGATACACAGGCGACGAGTGAGGGTCGTACTACCATGTTCTCTGGTGTACATATCGTGTAACACGAGGTGTACGGGATGCAGGTCCAGCCTCGGACGGGTACATGATGTTGGCGAGTTCTGAGGGAGTCTCGGTCGCCGGAGGACCACAGGGTACCTTGGCCAGCTGTCCACCTCCTTGTGTCCTTCAGCGTCACGTGAGGACACTGATGGTGAGGGAGTCCTGGTGGAGTGTCAGCAGGCGCTGCTCCACATCGTTGACCAGTGAAGGTGAGGCGGCTGACTGTGGCCGTACGGCTTGAAGAGCTGACCATGAGTCACATGTCACAGTCGCTTCACACTGACCGCCGACAAGAAAGGCCAGTGGGTAGTGGCTGGCTGCGAGCTCGCCGCCTGTGGGAGACAGTGGAGGTAGCAGACGAAGAACCCCTCACTGTGGGCTGGATGAACACAGCCACATGATCCACAGCCCACAGACCCGACCCTGACGTGGTCGGCCCACAGCCCCGACCCTGACGTGGCCGGCCCACAGACCCGACTCTGACGTGGTCGGCCCACAGACCCGACCCTGACGTGGACGGCCCACAGCCCCGACCCTGAGGCAGCCGGCGACGTCCTATAAAACCCAAGTGGTTCTCGAGGGATTATGTCACAGACGTGAGCGTAGGCCACACCAGATGGATTACGTCATGACGTAACACATAAATATTCATAACTTTTACTTTCTCTTGAGGAAGATGGAAACTGCGCCCCATCACGTACTGCACCTGCACCGCTGGGGGTACTGCTGCACCACAATGTACCAGTGTACCTACTGCACCGCAATGTACCACAGTGTACCTGCTGCACCACAATGTACCACAGTGTACCTGCTACACCATAATGTACCACAGTGTACCTGCTGCACCACAATGTACCACAGTGTACCTGCTGCACCACAATGTACCACAGTGTACCTGCTGCACCACAATGTACCACAGATTACCTGCTTCACCACAATGTACCACAGTGTACCTGCTGCACCACAATGTACTACAGTGTACCTACTGCACCACAATGTACCAGTGTACCTGCTGCACCACAATGTACTACAGTGTACCTACTGCACCGCAATGTACCACAGTGTACCTGCTGCACCACAATATACCACAGTGTACCTGCTGCACCGCAATGTACCACAGTGTACCTGCTGCACCACAATGTACCACAGTGTACCTACTGCACCACAATGTACCACAGTGTACCTCCTGCAACACAATGTACCACAGTGTACCTGCTGCACCGCAATGTACCACAGTGTACCTGCTGCACCACAATGTACCAAAGTGTACCTGCTTCACCACAATGTACCACAGTGTACCTGCTGCACCACAATGTACTACAGTGTACCTACTGCACCGCAATGTACCACAGTGTACCTGCTTCACCACAATGTACCACAGTGCACCTGCTGCACCACATGGTGACACAGTGTACCTGCTGCACCACAATGTACCACAGTGCACCTGCTTCACCACAATGTACCACAGTGTACCTGCTGCACCACAATGTACCACAGTGTACCTGCTGCACCACAATGTACCACAGATTACCTGCTTCACCACAATGTACCACAGTGTACCTCCTGCACCACAATGTACTACAGTGTACCTACTGCACCACAATGTACCACAGTGTACCTGCTGCACCACAATGTACTACAGTGTACCTACTGCACCGCAATGTACCACAGTGTACCTGCTTCACCACAATGTACCACAGTGCACCTGCTGCACCGCATGGTGACACAGTGTACCTGCTGCACCACAATGTACCACAGATTACCTGCTTCACCACAATGTACCACAGTGTACCTGCTGCACCACAATGTATCACAGTGTACCTGCTGCACCACAATGTACCACAGATTACCTGCTTCACCACAATGTACCACAGTGTACCTGCTGCACAACAATGTACCACAGTGTACCTGCTGCGCCACAATGTACCACAGTGTACCTGCTTCACCACAATGTACCACAGTGTACCTGCTGCACCACAATGTACCACAGATTACCTGCTTCACCACAATGTACCACAGTGTACCTGCTGCACCACAATGTACCACAGTGTACCTGCTGCACCACAATGTACCACAGATTACCTGCTTCACCACAATGTACCACAGTGTACCTGCTGCACAACAATGTACCACAGTGTACCTGCTGCACCACAATGTACCACAGTGTACCTGCTGCACCACAATGTACCACAGATTACCTGCTTCACCACAATGTACCACAGTGTACCTGCTGCACCACAATGTACCACAGATTACCTGCTTCACCACAATGTACCACAGTGTACCTGCTGCACAACAATGTACCACAGTGTACCTGCTGCGCCACAATGTACTACAGTGTACCTGCTGCACAACAATGTACCACAGTGTACCTGCTGCGCCACAATGTACCACAGTGTACCTGCTGCACCACATGGTGACACAGTGTACAACAGTGTACCTGCTGCACCACATGGTGACACAGTGTACCTGCTTTTAACTGCGTAACGTCGGGACCACAAGGGTCGAGACGAAGTCGTTCCTACCTCCACCAGAATAGCCAGGATGACCCGACTTGACCCCATTCACTTGACCTGCCCCAACGCTCCCACCCATGGCAAGACCTGACAACCTCTACCCAACCCCACACTATCAACAAAAACCTAACCTAACTCCCCACTTCGCTCCAGGATCTGCCAATCTCTCCCAAGCAATCTCCCCAGAGCCCACCTACCCTCCCCATTACGCCATCATCCTAGGACCTGCCTAGCTCCGACTGGGACATCATCCTAGGATTCGCCTACCTCAACCCCAAGCTATCACCCTGCGACCTGCCTACCTTCCTCCCGACCCCCACCAACACTCGACCTAGAACTTCGTCCTACCCCTCCACCACCCTCACCACGACCTACCTACCCCTCCACCACCCTCACCACGACCTACCTACCCCTCCACCACCCTCACCACGACCTACCTACCCCTCCATCACCCTCACCACGACCTACCTACCCCTCCACCACCCTCACCAGGAACCAAAGCTGACCCTCTCTCCTGCCCTGGTGAGTGGTGCTCCTTCTCGTCGTGTTATTCAATAACAAACTTGAAATATTTAACTTAACAACGAGTGAACAAAGGAGTGAATGACGGGGATGTGTTCACCTCGAGTCTTACTTTAGCCTCGGCTGCCAAGCTGTCCATATATATATATATATATATATATATATATATATATATATATATATATATATATATATATATATATATATATGAAGCAAACTAGGACGAGGCGATCTTGGAGCGAGACACAGGACATATAATCCTATCGACTGCCTTGCGACCTCCTCACATGAGGGTCGTACGTCTTTGCTGCGTCAGACGTAAACCTTTTTCTAGCGTCATTCGTGCCAAAAACGTCTACATCTCCTGACTGTATCAGAGGCAGACCGGCGTCAATTCAGCGCCCCAGTCTCCAGCGCAGCACCCCACTGCCTTCTGCAAACATTTAGAAAAAAAAAAACACGATGCGTCTCTGGAACGTAAAACAATTTTATTAACGTCAATCCATGAAATGCATCCACGTTGTTCTAATTTCCTTGACGTACAGAGCGGTTGGCAACAGAATCCCTCACCATACGCAGGACTGTGTAGCGCCAGAGATGTGGCTTCGGGATACCACGAGCTCCGGGAGCTCGGCTGTGAGCCAAGGAAAGAGACGACAGAGAAGACGAACAGACACAGAGGCAGTGTGTGTGTGTGTGTGTGTGTGTGTGTGTGTGTGTGTGAGGGGGACGTGTTAACCTGCAGGGCAACACAGCTCCTCCCCCCACACACCACACCCCCCCCCCCCACACACACACACACGCACACTACACACAACCCCCGCCACACACACACACCGTCCCTGGGACGTGCTGGGATCACTGGGACACCCACACATATGTTTTTCCCTCAACAAAATTTGACACCTTTCACGCCCTATGTGTCCGTCCAACTCACGTGCCATTGCTCTTTGGATAATACCATTACGATATACTCGCTAAGAAACTCACGAGAAATGCCAGAAACAAAAGGCTCTCTCTCTCTCTCTCTCTCTCTCTCTCTCTCTCTCTCTCTCTCTCTCTCTCTCTCTCTCTCAGTAAGCAAAGGGAACTACCCGTGCCAGTGTTTATAACAAAGGGACTCTAACATGTATTACGAACGCACTACTGATATGGACACCGCTATGTGTTTACTTGGGGCGAGTTACAAGTTGTCTGCTGGCAAGACGTGTCACACCTGTGGTGCTTCACCCCAAACCACCCCCACCCACACAAATTAGTGCCCAGAGGAAGGATGAACAGCTGAGAGTGCTGTGGGCCGTATACCCCACGCCGGGGATCGAACCCAGGACGGAGGATTAGAAGCCAGCAATGCTAACCATAACACCACAGAGTGTCTCGTTCTTCATACTGGTCAACTGTCTTTACCAAAAAAAAAAAAAAAACCGGATGGGGTTCACATGCAAAGCACCCACTCAACAACCGACACTTACACATACATTTTCTCTCGTATTTTCAATAAAGAACAGAAAACGAAGTAACCGTTGAGTACTACAGTGGCTGGTGACTGCAGCCCAGCGAGCTGGTGAAAGGTGGCACCTCCTTCCCTCACCGACAAGGAGGAAGGGTACAAAAGACTCATTAACTAAGGCATAATTTCCCGGGAAAGTCTAACCGTTAATGACCCTTAGTGAGGGAGACTGATGGTGTGGGCTGCATCACGGCCAAGCCAGCCATAGTGTGGGAAGAGTTTAGATGGACGTAAGTACTTGAGGACCATTTACCGAGGCTATACAACGAGGGTTTCGACGTTGTATTCAGGAAACCCACAGACGTGCATATGTTATATGTTTATGAGCATGTATGTATACACACACACACACACACACACACACGGGAATGAATAAAGGCAGCAAGTATGATTTATGTACATGCTTATATATATATGTATATGTCTGTTAAAATGTATAGGTATGTATATGTGCGTGTGTGGACATGTATGTATATACATGTGTATGTGGGTGGGTTGGGCCATTCTTTCGTCTTTCTTGCGCTACCTCGCTAACGCGGGAGACGAAACCAACCACGTCCACTGGGCGGAACCATATGTCGTGGTGTAGTGATGTTGTGTAGAGTGTAGAGGGCACCTGGGCAGTGTCATCACTACTGGTGTTCCACCGTGGGTATGAGGAGTCACGGGATGTGCTGAGTGTGTGACTGTGGTGATGTTGGGATGGGTGATGTCCAGATCGTACCACAGGAAAGTGACTCGTGTTTGTCTAGGAAGTGTAATTTCAGATGGATGTGTCTAGTGTGTTGGTGTTCTAAGAGTGAATTGGGGGATGGGACGGTCGTTTAGTGCTTGTCGGGTCGTTTCAATGTGTACGTGTGTTGTTACGTTCGCTAAAGGTCGGATGATCTATGAGAAGAGGTGGCTGAAGTGTGAGGCTGAGGAAGGCTTTATATTTCTGCTTGAAGGCTGAGGTGGTCGACTATGAAGCGGTTTAGGCGGGAGGGGGTCCAGTGCTGGGGCATAGAATTGAGTCCTGAGTATGTTCAGGTCGGACTGTGCCAGGAGGATCTTTGTTTCATTGTGTAAGTGAGGAGTATCTCTGCTTGCTCAGCAGTCATTGCTTGTCCTGAGTGTTCTGCTTTGTGTGGTGTGGAGCTTTGTTATATCTGCTTTCGAGAGGGTGGAAGACCAGGCAGGTGAGGCAGGTGGACCTGACGAATTGTCTATTTAGGATGCTAATGGATTCCTTTTTTGTCCAAATCATATTGCTTGTGGGTCAGTTTGGTAAAGTGTGTGGAAGAAGAAAGTTGAGAGTAAATGTGAATAAGAGCAAGGTTATTAGGTACAGTAGGGGTGAGGGTCAAGTCAATTGGGAGGTGAGTTTGAATGGAGAAAAACTGGAGGAAGTGAAGTGTTTTAGATATCTGGGAGTGGATCTGTCAGCGGATGGAACCATGGAAGCGGAAGTGGATCATAGGGTGGGGGAGGGGGCGAAAATTTTGGGAGCCTTGAAAAATGTGTGGAAGTCGAGAACATTATCTCGGAAAGCAAAAATGGGTATGTTTGAGGGAATAGTGGTTCCAACAATGCTGTATGGTTGCGAGGCGTGGGCTATGGATAGAGATGTGCGCAGGAGGATGGATGTGCTGGAAATGAGATGTTTGAGGACAATGTGTGGTGTGAGGTGGTTTGATCGAGTAAGTAACGTAAGGGTAAGAGAGATGTGTGGAAATAAAAAGAGCGTGGTCGAGAGAGCAGAAGAGGGTGTTTTGAAATGGTTTGGGCACATGGAGAGAATGAGTGAGGAGAGATTGACCAAGAGGATATATGTGTCGGAGGTGGAGGGAACGAGGAGAAGAGGGAGACCAAATTGGAGGTGGAAAGATGGAGTGAAAAAGATTTTGTGTGATCGGGGCCTGAACATGCAGGAGGGTGAAAGGAGGGCAAGAAATAGAGTGAATTGGAGTCATGTGGTATACAGGGGTTGACGTGCTGTCAGTGGATTGAAGCAAGGCATGTGAAGCGTCTGGGGTAAACCATGGAAAGCTGTGTAGGTATGTATATTTGCGTGTGTGGACGTGTGTATGTACATGTGTATGGGGGGGGGGGGGGTTGGGCCATTTCTTTCGTCTGTTTCCTTGCGCTACCTCGCAAACGCGGGAGACAGCGACAAAGTATAAAAAAAAAAAAAAAAAAAAAAAAATATATATATATATATATATATATATATATATATATATATATATATATATATATATATATATATATATATATATATATGCACTCTCGTATCATTAGCAATACTCAGTTACTTCTGAGCCTGTTTCTGGCGACATTTACATATACGAGTTGGCAACACTGCACATGAGCCGTCGTCCATCTGGCTTAAGGCTACGTTCTGATGCACGAATCATGGTACTGTGGCCTGTTATCGTCCCATTAGCTCTTGGCAATTTCTGACAGCTGCGTCTGCATCTTGACTCACGTATAAATTCGCAAATCCTCTATAAGACGTAATTGAAAATGGTAAATCTTGGTCCGCTCTCTGGAATTTTGTTTTGCGACAGAAAGACCGCTTGATTTTGGCCGAAGGCGGTCGCCCGGAAGTCTCTGACTTTATGATACAACATGAAGGATTTCAAATACAGATATATGGCTGGGACGCAGATTTCCCGTAGAAAAAAAGGATACTCTCTCTCTCTCTCTCTCTCTCTCTCTCTCTCTCTCTCTCTCTCTCTCTCTCTCTCTCTCTCTCCAAGCTCCCCTACCTTGCCTAAATCATCCATGGTCGTGATGCATCGCCATGGTTAAGATAAGGGTATAGCTTGTTCTTGTTGTATACCCTCGCGATGCAAGTATGGTGGCTTGAACCTCCGCCAAACGATACAGCCCTTAATCATGACACCCTGCTCAAGAATACGTAACTTGTATTCTATGATATAACGGCTTATCCTCTTGAGTATGATATACCATCGCTGTGGAGAATTTAACAGCCTAAATACAAAAGCACAAACCACTAAAGCACAATAACTTAACAGTTTAGTGCGAGAATCTAAACTCCTAAGGACGATAAACTAGTACTTATAGAACGTTAATGGCCAAAACACGAAAAAATAAAAAAAGCTTGGATATGATCGTCGACACCCGAAATATGGTAATTAAAGCGGTAGCATATACACAACATTCTTCGTAAGATAACAACATAAACATCTTTTCCTGAGTACAATAACTAGACATGCGGATTACGAAAGCTTGATTTGCGTTTGATAACTTAATCCTTTTAAACACAATTACTTAAACTTTTGGGCATGTTAAACTACACCGTTACATACTGAAAAAAAAACTCAATTAACACCTTGAATATGATAACGTAAATGAGTACAATAACTCACCAACTTCCGTTGCATTAGTTCAGCTCTGAAGTCCGATGACGCAACTTGAGTACAATAATCATCCAAACCGTGTATGACAACCCATTTGATCCGATACTTCTGACCATCCTGCACATCACAGACTTGAGAGCTTGCACAAGCACTTGTATATCATCATGTGACGACATAATCATAATCATACACTTATACTCTGCCATAGCTGTCTGGGAGACCGCCGGAAACCGCGAAAGGTGCAGGTTTTGCAAGTGTTCATTAAGGGCGTAAGAACCAGCGTAGCCTAGCCATGGTTTGTTTACCAACTGCAATGCGTCAATCGTTTCCCGAGACGAAAACAGCTATTTAATGAAGTATACGTAGGAGAATTCTGGAATTTCCTAAATATCACCAAATGCACACCTAAAGTGAATCAATTGACAAGATACGTATCAAATAAAGTTAACTGGCTCTGGTTTACGCAGTCGTTAAATCCCGTGGACTGTGGAACCAGGCTGTAAACCACCTGGGGAAAAACATCGTACAGTAGAGTCCCGGGCCTGTGGTGTATGAGTCAACAGGTGAGTTTCTCACTTACCTAATTCTTTCCTCACCCCAGAACTTGTAGTAATAATTCTCTGTAAAATATTGTTATCATTTATCATTTAAACGTGTCACGGGTGTCGTTCTCTTCCTATAAACATTCGACATATGATGACACTGATATATGATAAGAGTTGCCAATTTGTCCCTATATGATTCTTATAGTCGCCATGAAAATTCGATAAAGTAAATCGTAAAACGGGACAAATTTTTTCTCATTCGGTTGAAGATAAAAGCAAACAATGTATATGTTTAGACAAGAATATCCACATTAAAGGTGTGTCCTCTGGGCAGGGTATCATAAATAATCATCTTCTTTATTGATGTCTTTGTGATGACACAATATCACATGTTGATGATCTGGCTATCTATCGTATATCGATCTAAAGTTACTGTACGACGCTTGCAACCTTCCGTCGTTGATTATATTACCGAATTCTATACCAAATACATCTCACAAGATCAATTAAGTGAGCAGCAGTTCCACATAAATTCGTGAAAGGTATTTTCATCCCATACGAAGCGGAGGCAAAATTTCTGAGCATGATTTTTGATAGAAGACTGCCAAGGGCTCCTCATGTTTAAAAACCAGACAAATGGACAAAGTCGATAAATATTTCGAAGGTGGTGTCTCACTACTGTGGGGAATATATATGAAAATCATGTTGAGGTTAAACATATACATAAACATATACAGGCATATGAACATATACACATGTACATATTCATACACATACACAGACATATACATTTATACATATATACATATTCATACTTGCTTATCTTCATCCATTCTCGGCGCCACCCCTGCGTCAGTGAGGTAGCGACAGGAAAACAAAAAAAAAAAAGCCACATTGGTTCTTAGTCTCTAGCTGTCATGTGTAATGCACCGAAACCACAGCTCCCTTTCCACATCCAGGCCCCACAGACCTTTCCATGGTTTACCCCAGACGCTTCACATGCCCTGGTTCAGTCTATTGACAGCACGTCGACCCCAGTATACCACATCGTTCCAATTCACTCTATTCCTTGCACGCCTCGCATCCTCCTGAATGTTCAGGCCCCGACCGCTTAAAATCTTTTTCACTCCATCCTTCCAACACCAATGCTCCCGCTTCTCCTTGTTCCATCCACCTCTGACACATATATTCTCTTTTTCAATCCTTCCTCTCCATGTGACCAAACTATTTTAACACACCCTCTTCTGCTCTCTCAACCACACTCTTTTATTTACCACACATCTCTCTTACCCTTTCATTACTTACTCGATGAAACCACATCATATATATATATATATATATATATATATATATATATATATATATATATATATATATATATATATATATATATATATATATATATTCTTTCTTTTTAAACATGTGCGTTATTTACTAGGTCAGTGGGAGTGGTGTCCACAACATATAACAGAGACTTAGAGGATAAAAGATCCTCATTAGCCTCCTTCCTCTGTTCCCATATGGAAAGTGTGTGTGTGTGTGTGTGTGTGTGTGTGTGTATGTGTGTGTGTGTGTGTGTGTGTGTGTGTGTGTGTATGTGTGTGTGTGTGTGTGTGTGTGTGTGTGTGTATGTGTGCGTGTGTGTGCGTGTGTGTGTGCGTGTGTGCGTGCGTGTGTGTGTGTGTGTGTGTGTGTGTGTGTGTGTGTGTGTGTGTGTGTGTGTGTGTGTGTGTGTGTGTGCGTGTGTGCGTGTGTGTGTGTGTGTGTATGTGTGTGTGTGTGTGTGTGTGTGTGTGTGTGTGTGTGTGTGTGCGTATGTGTGTGGGTGTATGTGTGTGTATGTATGTATGTGTGTGTGTGTGTGTGTGTGTGTGTGTGTGTGTGTGTGTGTGTGTGTGTGTGTGTGTGTGCGTGTGTGTGTGTGTCCCAGCCCACGTTTAAGCCACTGTAAAACGGCCATTTAACTTACACTATAAATATTTCCTGGTCGTGGATTCTAGCATGATTTCTGGATGAGCGAGCGTCCAGTGTTCAGGAACTGGATGAGCCAGCTTTGGTCTAGTGCTGACACCGCTACTGACGTAGGATGGAGCAAGGGGGATGGCGGGAGCGGTTACTGGAAGGAGATGAGGATGTTGTTGGAACTATTATACGCAGGGGCTGAGGGTGTTGCTGCTGGCACATTTCTAAGCAGGAGTTTGAGACTTTTCCTCAGGTAGTTATGGACTGGAGTTCAGGATGCTGCTGGAACAGCCATGGTTAAGACTGAGAGTGCTGGAATACTGTGAGGTCAAGCTTAAGCTGTGGCTGGAAAAATTCTAGGTAGGGGACGATGGTGTTGTCTGAACATTCCATGGTTTGGCAGGAGGACTTGAGGATGCTCCTGGAACGCCACATCCTGGAGCTGATGAAATACTTTAGTCTTGTGGCTGAGGATTTTGCTGAAGTAGTCCATAGATGCGACTGAGTTCATTGCTGGAATGCTTCTGGTTGGGGTCTTCCTGGAACAGTGTTGGGCTGTAGTTGAGGATTGTGCTGGAACAGTCCAAAGTCGAGATGGTGGTGCTACTGGAAGAGTCTGAAGCGGGAAATGAGGTTTTTGATGGTAAAATCCAAGTCGTGTTGCTGAAACACTTCCTGTGTTAGGTAGAAAGCGATGCTGGGAGAGACCTGAGAGTGAGGGCTTTGTTGGGATGGTGTTGGAATGGTGGTAGATGAGGGTTGAGGGCCCTAATGGAGGACCTCAGGTTCTGGGCGGTGACCACTGCATACCTCACCTACAGAAGGAAGCCCGCCTCGTTCCATGGGGTGTTCGCTACGTGGGAATCACTGATAGTTGCTGTGTAGTCTGTGGTCAGCCGTCGGGGCTAGCGGTGTGGCGTGAGCGCAGCAACCCTGACGAGGCAGAGAGAGAGAGAGAGAGAGAGAGAGAGAGAGAGAGAGAGAGAGAGAGAGAGAGAGAGAGAGAGAGAGAGAGAGAGAGAGAGAGAATGGTCGTCTCACACTTATACTGGGGGGAGGGGGTCGTAATCATCCAGCACCTCCAGGCGACTAGGAGACCCCCCCCCCTCCCCCATGCTTGTTGCTGGGTTTGACAGAGGAGGTGAGGAGGTTTCATCAGTATTGCACCACCACAGAGCCGGAGGCGCATCCCCACCACCACGATCACGAGCGGGTCTCCTCCTCTTAAGCGCCATAAATCCCCACCATTATGCTCCATTATACTCTCACCAGGAGCCATACCCTCCCGTAAGGCGCATGTCGGACGCCTGAGGTACGACGGTTGCGTTGCCCCCAGAGGGAGAAGAGACAGCCGAGCGATGAGGGAGAAGAGGTGAGCTACCCCGAGGAGGTGTGTGTGTGTGTGTGTGTGTGTGTGTGCTAATGACAAGAGGAAACATGAGTGTGCGAGTGTGAACACAGCGAGGAAGGTTCCACGCGCACCCTACTAACTTTCACACTGACCCAGATCAAACTTTACGTACAAAACTTCACATTACTTTGTTTCCATCGTAAACAAAAATGGTTGATAGGAAAGTAAGAGACACACTGAGTTCACACGAGACACTGAAACCGCACAGACGAACGGACATGTAGACCTACTGACATGTAGACTACCTTTCATGTAGACTACCTTCCATGTAAACCATACTGACCTACACACCTCCTTACACGTTCATCATGTAGGCATGTGGACGTATAGACATGTAAAGTCATATATGTAGATGCAGGGACATGTAGATCTCAATACATGTAAACCATACAGACATGTAGATTTCATTACATATAAGCTACGCAGACATGCAAACCATGTGTAGACGCACATACATGTAAACAAACAAGAGGACATACAGACATGTTGACTCACAGACATGTAAACAAATAAAGATATAACCACGCACAGACATGTAAACAAATAAATATGCAACCACGCACAGACATGTTCACATGCATACACAGACAGAAGACCCAGAGGCCATAACACGGAATTAAGCAAGAAATGTGTCAGAAAAGACGTATGAAAGTTAGTTCAGAGCACAAGAGCGTAGTGGATGTGGAGAATACAGTAAGTGCTGAAACTGTCAACGCTGACAAGCATACAGTAGTTTACAATGCTGTGATAAACGAGAAAGTTCAAGAGAATGAGTCCCCACGAGTGCAGAAGTACAGGAGATGGGACCCCCACGGGTGTAGAACTCCCTCCCCGTACACCACAAGGGATGAGGCCACACGACTGCATTACTCCCTCACCGTATAGTACAGGAGATGGGGCCCTACGATCGTAGAACTCCCTCGCCGTACAGGTCAAGTTGGTAACTATATGTAGTGATGATGGCCTGTTTGACCACACAACTCACAACGGCACATCACAGGGACAAGGTCGCCAACAGATGAGCAAGGCAAGGTGGACAAGGTCACCAAGTGAAAAGCACTGAGAGATACGTACTTACCTCCCTATCTACATACGTTCTTGTATACATACATCTACCTACGAGAACCTAGGACGAGATTTTCGCCAACAGGCAGGGCAGGCACGTAGCGCTCACTGCAATTCTTGCTAGATAAATAATGTCATTTCTCTCTTTCTCCCGACTCATTAAGCATTGATTTATCCTTGCTTGATCTGGAGCTGATTTCAACCATATAACAGGTTTTCTTTTAAATGTAATTGATACACGTATCTTTGCTATTTCTCCCAGCAGTACACTGAATACATATTCTATGTTAACTTTTTACCTTAACTTACCGGGCAGTCTGGTATTCATGTTTGGCATCTTGTCTTGTGTAAACATTCCATGGTCGTCTTAGAGTTAGTTACAATGATCCTTGTGAAAAGGCTTTTACGCTCATAACATTGTCCTTTATCCTTAATATTTTTTTCTGTTGTCGTATGTAAACCCATGTGTGTTTCTATTCCTTCTACGCCGTCGAGTTCGAAGTCTTTCAGCCACTCATGCTAGCAGTTGTAAGTTCCGATCCTTCAGTTGTCCGCGATAAGCGACTGAATTCTCTGTACCTTAGTTGCTTCATTTTCTTTGGATGCTGTTTCCTGTGTGCCGCGGTAGCGACAGGAATGGATGAAGGCAAGCAAGTATGAATATGTACATGAGTATATATGTATAAGTCTGTGTATGTGTATGTATATGTTGATATGTATATGTATATGGCGGTATGGGCGTTGATATAATATATTTATATATATATATATATATATATATATATATATATATATATATATATATATATATATATATATATATATATATATATATATATTTTTTTTTTTTTTTTTTTTTTTTCATACTATTCGCTATTTCCCGCGATAGCGAGGTAGCGTTAAGAACAGAGGACTGGGCCTTTGAGGGAATATCCTCACCTGGACCTCTTCTCTGTTCCTTCTTTTGGAAAAAAAAAAAAAAAAAACGAGAGGGGAGGATTTCCAGCCCCCCGCTCCCCTCCCTTTTAGTCGCCTTCTACGACACGCAGGGAATACGTGGGAAGTATTCTTTCTCCCCTATCCCCAGGGAATATATATATATAAGTGTGTTATTTAATGTATGTATGACTCACGGTGAGGTGCCTGAGGATTGGCGGAATGCGTGCATAGTGCCATTGTACAAAGGCAAAGGGGATAAGAGTGAGTGCTCAAATTACAGAGGTATAAGTTTGTTGAGTATTCCTGGTAAATTATATGGGAGGGTATTGATTGAGAGGGTGAAGGCATGTACAGAGCATCAGATTGGGGAAGAGCAGTGTGGTTTCAGAAGTGGTAGAGGATGTGTGGATCAGGTGTTTGCTTTGAAGAATGTATCTGAGAAATACTTAGAAAAGCAAATGGATTTGTATGTAGCATTTATGGATCTGGAGAAGGCATATGATAGAGTTGATAGAGATGCTCTGTGGAAGGTATTAAGAATATATGGTGTGGGTGGAAAGTTGTTAGAAGCAGTGAAAAGTTTTTGTCGAGGATGTAAGGCATGTGTACGTGTAGGAAGAGAGGAAAGTGATTGGTTCTCAGTGAATGTAGGTTTGCGGCAGGGGTGTGTGATGTCTCCATGGTTGTTTAATTTGTTTATGGATGGGGTTGTTAGGGAGGTGAATGCAAGAGTTTTGGAAAGAGGGGCAAGTATGAAGTCTGTTGGGGATGAGAGAGCTTGGGAAGTGAGTCAGTTGTTGTTCGCTGATGATCCAGCGCTGGTGGCTGATTCATGTGAGAAACTGCAGAAGCTGGTGACTGAGTTTGGTAAAGTGTGTGAAAGAAGAAAGTTAAGAGTAAATGTGAATAAGAGCAAGGTTATTAGGTACAGTAGGGTTGAGGGTCAAGTCAATTGGGAGGTGAGTTTGAATGGAGAAAAACTGGAGGAAGTGAAGTGTTTTAGATATCTGGGAGTGGATCTGGCAGCGGATGGAACCATGGAAGCGGAAGTGGATCATAGGGTGGGGGAGGGGGCGAAAATTCTGGGATCATTGAAGAATGTGTGGAAGTCGAGACATTATCTCGGAAAGCAAAAATGGGTATGTTTGAAGGAATAGTGGTTCCAACAATGTTGTATGGTTGCGAGGCGTGGGCTATGGATAGAGTTGTGCGCAGGAGGATGGATGTGCTGGAAATGAGATGTTTGAGGACAATGTGTGGTGTGAGGTGGTTTGATCGAGTAAGTAACGTAAGGGTAAGAGAGATGTGTGGAAATAAAAAGAGCGTGGTTGAGAGAGCAGAAGAGGGTGTTTTGAAATGGTTTGGGCACATGGAGAGAATGAGTGAGGAAAGATTGACCAAGAGGATATATGTGTCGGAGGTGGAGGGAACGAGGAGAAGAAGGAGACCAAATTGGAGGTGGAAAGATGGAGTGAAAAAGATTTTGTGTGATCGGGGCCTGAACATGCAGGAGGGTGAAAGGAGGGCAAGGAATAGAGTGAATTGGAGCGATGTGGTATACCGGGGTTGATGTGCTGTCAGTGGATTGAATCAGGGCATGTGAAGCGTCTGGGGTAAACCATGGAAAGCTGTGTAGGTATGTATATTTGCGTGTGTGGACGTATGTATATACATGTGTATGGGGGTGGGTTGGGCCATTTCTTTCGTTTGTTTCCTTGCGCTACCTCGCAAACGCGTGAGACAGGGACAAAGCAAAAAAAAAAAAAAAAAAAAAAATGTGTGTGTGTGTGTGTGTGTGTGTGTGGATTAACCATTCTTCGTCTGTTTCCCGGCGCTACCTCGCTGACGCGGGAAACGGCGATTATATATGAAAAATTAATAAAAAATATATATGCCTTAAATACTTTCGCCGGTAGTGTTAATGTCTCTTGTAGCGAAAAGTTCTCATTATCAGACCTCTCAATTCTTGGCTCATTAGTGACGTCTCAAAACTCATTTATGTCTTCTTTCCCCCAAGTAATATTTGGCTGATTCCACTACTTTCGCTTCTGCCAATTTCTAGATAGCATCCAATCCCTCTCCCCTCTATTTCCGATCAGCTTCTGATCCAATTTCGGTCACTCTGGCTGACGTCATCAGCGGCGTTGTGCCATCACATCCGTGCCACGTCTCGCCACAATGCTGGTGCAACACTCGCCACCATCGCTCGTATATAGGTGGTGGCCATTGTTGTTGTGGGAACATTAACAATGTTGGGTCAGAGACGGAGGAAAGGTACAGCCGAGCTGTTATGGGAAAGATTGCCAGTTCCAAGATATAGCTGGAAGAGCAACTTGAAAAAAATGATGATGGCAACGCTGTATAGCTGGATCTGGTGGCGGGCATAATCTTCTTGGAGTTCGCATGATGCGTTGGTGACCATGGAAAAGTTAAAGGATAAAGTTAACATAAATACTGGAATATATGATAATACTGCGTCAATAAAGCTGGCAGCCATTCGTCTACAGATGAAAAAGGAAGAAAAAAAAAAAAAACATACTAGACTGTCAACATAAGTTTTTTGCTGATTTTTGTGCAAATTCCACTAGACATTAAAATATGTACTTACATCCTTTCAATATACATATACTCTTTAAACATCTATACATCGAAAAGTCTTTCTGCATATTGCAAGGCAACATTCATCTTCACATTGTACATAGCATCACATGCATATCATGACGTCTATAATAACACTAATAATAATAATAATAATAATAATAATAATAATAATAATAATATAAACATGGTATTATCCTTCAAGCACGGTGCTGGTTGAGGTATTCGTTTGTGCATTGCGTCACACAAACATAGAAATTTCGGCTGGTGAGGCAAGGTTAGTTCCAGCTTCAAGTTTAAGCAACGTACAGTTAAGGTAATTTACGTTAATTTAGATGTTTACTATTTCCTCTGTCTACCGAGGGCGGATTTCTGGGGCTAATTATATGCTAGTGTTTCACTTTTTCCCGCAGATGGCTCAAGCCTAATCAGTTGACGGCTCTTAAGAAAGAGCAGACAGAGCACGTCTTACGTCATACTTTGGCAAATAAGTTCAGTCAGAAGGACGCTGGAAATTAGAACGTTGTCAACCAGACTTTCGAAAACCTTCCTTGGTTCACCATCCTACAAAACTGTTTCCTTTGATGCGAAAATGTGACATCTTCAAACAAAGGAATACAGAAGACAAGGGACACTGGGCCCCTTCGAAGCTGTATATGGCAGGGGAAGGGTTCAGATAATCCTAGACCAGTGTGGTGAGAGTACAAATATTTACGTACCTATTAAAAGCAGTAACAATACAAACTTCTCCTGTAGCGAAGGAGGCGCAAATAATCATGTCAGTCGTGCAGTTGAAGCGAAATATTTACCAAGTCTGTTCATAAGGTATGCATGGTAATGTTATCAACCAGTTTAACTGGTAAATAATTCCATATGTGAACGATCCCGTTGAAGAAAAAGTGTTTACCCTCATTTGAGGCTAAACGTTTGCCCACGAGTTTGTAAACATTAATACGAGTGAAATCAGACGAATCTGGCCTTATGTTAGTCGTTAGATCGAGATTATTGAACCCTTTGATAGTTTAGATCGCCTATACCAGATCACCCCTTAACCTTCTCTTTTCTCAACAGATTTTAGTCGCTTAATCGGCTTTCATATGATTTGTCTCTCAGTCCGGGAATGATCTCGGTAGCTCGCCTCTGTCCTCTCTCCAGTCTGCGACCAAAACTGAACACAGTATTCAAGATGGGGACTCTGCACGAGTGACTTGTAAACAACATGGATAATTTCTCGTAAATTCGATAGCCTTATCTATATCTCCCAGCATTTTATTCGACTTTCTTTAACTGATTCTCTGTGCTGTTGACTTTAGATCACCAGAGATTATTTTTCTAAAGTCTTTTTCCTCATTTACTTTTTGCAGTTCAATAGAATTCATATGGTTCCTTGTCTATTCATTGTTACTACCGACATGTACAGCTTTGCACTTATCAATATCAAAATTCATTTGCCATTCATGACCCAGTCCAACAATGTGTATAGGTACGTCTGAAGCTGCAGATGTTCATGTTTGTATATCTATATCCCAGTTTAGTATCGTCTGAAGCTGCAGATGTTCATGTTTGTATATCTATATCCCAGTTTAGTATCGTCTGAAGCTGTAGATGTTCATGTTTGTATATCTATATTCCAGTTTAGTATCGTCTGCGATTTTCGATGTCTTGCAATGCAGCCGATTATTATCGATACCATAATTATATATGAGAAAGAGAAACGGTTCCAGGACTGAGCCTTGTGGCACACCACTCGTTAAGTTTACGTTACGTTGAAACATTCTGAGGCCTGACCATTAGTCATAACGTTTTTGTTTACGGCCACTTACACCCAGTTTCCTAACCACGGCAGCACAACCCCATCTATATCATAAGACTTAATTTCAGTTAGTAACGTTTAACGTGGAAATTTACCCGAATGCTTTACAAACATCTAGACAGATAACATCAGCTGCTTTACTTTCATCATAAATGTTGATTATATCATTAAAGAAACCAAGCAGATTTGTCAGACATAAAATGATAGCGTCGTAACCATGCTGAGAGTCATTTTAAGTGGTGGTCCTCTAAATGGTTTACTGTCTTACTCCCAAATGATGGTTTCCATAAGTTTACCAACTACAGACGTAAAGGTGATTGGAGGATCATTTCCAGGCCGTGATTTATTACCTTTATTGATAATGGGTGTTACATTAGCAAGCTTCCATTCCTCTAGAACTTTTGCGGAAGCAAATGCCTTATTGACGAGAGTAGTCTAAGGTTTATCTATCTCATTTTTCGCTACTTTCATTATCCTCAGATAAAACTTATCTGGGTCTGCTGTTTTATGTTTTATCTAATTTAGTGGTGACACTACATCTTCAACCTTTATATCCATGTGTCGCAAAATGTTTTCCTCTCTTAACATTGGACCTGAATTCGGGACATGGGCCGTATCGTCAGCTGTTAATACAAATGCAAATAAAAAGAAATATTGAAAATATTTGCCATGTCTTCGTTTTCGAGAACAAAATTACCATTTTCTGTTGTTAATGGATGACTAACCTAACCATGAGACTCCTTCGAGTTTCTTTAGCTATTTTCAGCAAATACTTACATAATCTGCTTTATCAAGCTTGTTGTTGGGCTCTCTGAGCTTCTTATGTGCTGCTTTTTTACACAACAGACACTTCTTTATGTCAGCGTTCCACCATTTTGGTTTCAGACTGGTAAAAGACCGTCTACTACGCGATGGCACAAATGATCCCTCCACTGCTTTGAATGTTTTACTGAAACTCTCCAAAGTTACCTACATTTCGCTTTCATCTTTAACATCACACCAAGTCTGTCTGTCAAGAGCAATGTGAAGATCCTTAAAATCTGCAAGTCTATAATATGGTATTTCTTCCGCGGCACAAACGTTGACCAGCATTACAGGCAATGTTGAAAGTGAATTCAAAAGTACTTCGCCGGTGATCATGTGTACCAAACTTTTCCCCGAGTTCACCACTGTTTAGAAGAAACTCATTTGTAAATAGAATTGAATCAGATGGATTTTCTTCGCGCGTAGGTTTATCAACTAACTGTACTTGGCCTATAACAAGCAGATGCAGATAACGCCCTCGACCCGAGCAACTGGAAATGGATTCTCCCCACGTAGATATTGGCGGGTTCAAATCTCGTACTACGACCGAATAACTTGCATCGCTACTTTCAGCTCTCTGGTCATACAGTCTTTCGTCTATCTCTGGTGTCTGTGCTGGGGGAGCGGGCAGCCTGCTACAAACTCATTCTACTGTTATTTCCTTTCGAAGTTTATTTTTGATATCGACAAAAATGAAGTCTATTTTGTCAATAACAAAAACAACGGTTTTTTTTTTCAACACAGGATTTGGAAAAGTTATAACAAATAGCAAGACTCCACAACCTATTGTATTCCCAGGATCATTGTTCAAATGCAGTGTACTCGTTAATGACGTACTTGGAGAGGAAGTCTTTGCTTCTGATAATTAGCCAAGATTCCCAAATACCAATTATATCATAATCCTCAACCAGTAAAGTTCATCTCTTACTCCAAAAAACAAAATCGGTCACGTATACACCGTGCCTTAAAACAGAACTTCCTTTATTCCTCCATTTCACATATTGTTTATTTTTATCATACTTTATCGCTGTCTCCCGCGTTAGCGAGGTAGCGCAAGGAAACAGACGAAAGAATGGCCCAACCCACCCACATACCCATGTATATACATAAGCGCCCACACACGCACATATACATACCTCTACATTTCAACATATACATACATATATATACACAGACTTATACATCTATACACATGTGCATAGTCATACTTGCTGCCTTCATCCACTCCCGTCGCCACCCATTCACATATACTTTCCATATATCCCTGGGAGAGGTAAGACGTAAATCTACTCAGTGTCATGTTGATCACATAATTACACGGAAGGTAGAGGAAAAGCGATGTAATTAACGTAATCTGTGACATGAGTTCTGGCAGCTCGCATGTGTAACCCTTGCTTATTAGACCCCCCCCCCCAACCCCCACCCCCTCAACTACTAAACAGCCCTCCCCCCCCCCAACATTAGCTCACAAGGTTTCCTGGTTAGATTTGCATAAGTCCTTATCATCATCATCATCATCGCCTGGTAAACACATCTCTTACGAAACTGTCTGGCTGCAGATCTACGCACCAGATCCTGTCAACGGGATTCGATCCTGGTATGCTTGATAAGCGCAGCAACACCAGACGTAAACATTAACACCAGCTGTAAACATGAACACCAGCTGTAAACATAAACACCAGCTGTAAACATAAACAACAGCTGTAACCATCAACACCAGCTGTTAACATCAACACCAAGCTCTTGGAATGAACACCAGCAGTTAACATTAACACCAGCTGTTAACATTAACACCAGCTGTTAACCTGAGCACCATGATGATAGACGCATTCCTAGTGTGGGCCAATCATTCCATATCTGCTGGGGTTTACTTCGTCCCAGTAATGAATGTTGCTCCTGAGGCAGCTGACCATGCAACTCCCTCTCTCTCACCACTCATGCCTTTCCGTCGCCCGTCGGTGATGCAGCTGCCCCTCTTCCCCTTCGGCAGGTATCATTTCGAATAGCGATGTCTCCAGCAGCCTTCTGGTGCTCCTGCCACCGAGGCTTGGGGTCCATGGCACGTCCTTGGCGCCTGCAGCTTCCCACAGATTCTGTGTGGTGATCAGCGACACGAGGATTGACCGTTGCGATGCCTTCCTTCCCTCATGAAGAAAGAGGTGTAGAATTCTCTTCATTCTATCATCCTTCTATCCCTCTATCTCCCTACGACAACCCTCTAAGACTCAGGCTTGCAAACACCTATGGAGCTATAATCGATCTCAAAATTTTTCTTTTATTCTAGATTGGCTAAGACAATTGCGTGTTCCTCTAAAGTAATGTCATTTGATACGAAGAGAAGGAAAGATTAGATAGACAAAACTGGCCTCAGCAAACTTGATCTCGCTCGTCTAGATCCCAAGTTAAGTAGGTGTCAACAAAGTGTACCTCCTCTTCTTAAGTGTCCAGTGTTGTATACTGTTCCTGTGTACCTGTGAAGAATTTACACCACTGGTTTCTCCTTGAGTTTGGCTCTTCCTCTCGCTACGGACTTTGGCCAGCTTATTGGTGAGCGAGGTAGCATCAAGTACAGATGAGAGAGAGAGAGAGAGAGAGAGAGAGAGAGAGAGAGAGAGAGAGAGAGAGAGAGAGAGAGAGAGAGAGAGAGAGAGAGAGAGAGCGTTAATGAGTCGGCCTTGAAAAGGGCCTCAGTTGCCCGTGCCTCAGCTAACTTAAAAAAAAGAATGTGTGTGTGTGTGTGTGTGTGTGTGTGTGTGTGTGTGTGTAAAATGAAAAAACATTGAATTTTTTGTGTTCTTTGGCCACCAAAGCAAGATAAGTTCATAAATTGAGGACAATTTAGAAAAACAAAAGCCACATACACAGCTAGAGTGGATGTGGTCTTAGAATCATCTTTAAAACTTACAAAAAAAAAAAAAGATGTTAAAAGACATTTCGGTTGATGGATGACGTAGACAGACTGACCGACCCCGGCAGCTGGACAGGCCTGAAGCCCGACCGATATTTTGACAAGCAAACATGAGGCGATGAAACACACTGACGTTTGACAAGCAAACATGAGGCGATGAAACACACTGACGTTTGACAAGCAAACATGAGGCGATGAAACACACTGACGTTTGACAAGCAAACATGAGGCGATGAAACACACTGACGTTTGACAAGCAAACATGAGGCGATGAAACACGCACGAACGTATCATACAAGGTTTAAAATCCTTCAAGTATATACCCTGACAGGAAGAACTAGACAAGAAGATATAGGAATGACAACAAACTGAAGGAATTTAAGAAACATTAACAAGTTTAAAAAAAGCATAATTTGGAAGAAAAAAAGTAATTAAATACACCAGACACCCCCTGGAATATATGAGAATGACACCATAAGATATCTTTACGTCATCCCTGTAAGACAAATAGAGACGCTTTGTGTTTTGTTTTTGCCTAAAGAACAAAAGAAATGTAGATGGCGAACATGATAACCTTTACAATGATTAAACTCGACAAACTGGTCTCATTTGGAGCAGATTGTACTCAGCCATAACTGAGGGTTACGCAAAGTGTGTGGCAGCGGAGAACAACAGCTTGGTGAATCGTGCGGTGTGTGTGTGTGTGTGTGTGTGTGTGTGTGTGTGTGTGGCGAGGGCTACGTAGCGCTAACCCTTGCCTTATGGCGATATGTTGTAATTACTGGAGGGTGAATGAGTACACGTACTCTCTCTCTCTCTCTCTCTCTCTCTCTCTCTCTCTCTCTCTCTCTCTCTCTCTCTCTCTCTCTCTCTCTCTCTCCTCGCGTGACCCTAAGCTGTCCCTCACCACCGCTGGCCACACCTGTGCATGGGACTGGATCAAGGAACCTCATCCGTGTGAAAATATGCCCCCCCCCCTCCCACACACACACACACACACACACACACACACACAAACAAAGGAGTTGAATGACGGCTTGATTCCTGACGCCTCAGCGGCTGACGGCCGGTCTGACACTGGCTCTTGAGACATCTTCGTCCACTGAGATGTCATCCAGCCAGCGGCCGGACCTATGACGATCTCGGTGGGCCACGATAAACACGGGGAACCAGGTGGCGAGGTGACACGAAGGGGATGGCAGGCGAGGCCCTAGACAGCCAACCTCTCCACCCTAGCAGGACTCCCAGTCAGGAGTGTGACGCTTACGATCCGGATCGAAGCCGCTTCGCATACGTCGCTGATGGACCAACATGCCTACCCGGAGCGCACCTCCGGCAGAAGGCCTGAGCGAGCGACGCCCGTCACCTCGCCGACCACCACGGAGGAGCTCCACACAGGCCCTCGACTCCAGCGCTGGTGTGGAACGCTCTAGTCTGCCCACACCTGAACCTCCTCACTGACAGAACTCCCTAGCGAAAATGAGGCGGTATAGTGAGGGTTGAATGAGACGTAGCCAAGACTTCATAACGAGGAATGAGGCGGTATAATGACACGTAGCCAAGACCTCATAACGAGGAATGAGGCAGTATAATGACACGTAGCCAAGACCTCATAACGAGGAATGAGGCGGTATAATGACACGTAGCCAAGACCTCATAACGAGGGCTTAAGAAGATGACAGAATGTTGGTACAGCACTACACCAAGCGGGCTACTGCGCCCTGTCGAGGCTTCGCGACAGCAAATGACATCAGTAACACAGTCTAGTGTGGAGGGAGGAAGAAAGGAAACACATAAGGAGAAACGCCTGTAACTGTATAACTCTGGGGGACTCACATAACGTCACCCGCGGACGCAATGCCAAATACTCATTTACGTCTCTCTTCAAACATACTTATATATGACGCTGCTTGTAACTGTTGCTGGTAAAACATTCCATGTGTCACGAGTTCAGTTGGAGAAAAAGTACCTTACTTTCTTTTTTAGATATAACTCTTACCTGCGAGTTTGTATCAGTCACTCTAGTTGAAATCAGACAACTTCTGACCTTTTCCGAAGCTTAGCAAGTTAAGGTCACTGACCTGGCGGGCATGGGCTGGGCATCCCAGACTGGTAATGATGACCTGTGTAGCTGGACTCTGTACCTCCTCCGCTGTAGCCATCTCTTTTTCTTTCAATGTGTTGACCAGAAACGAAAACAAATTTTGAAAGTGGGGACGCACACGCGAATTGTGAAGAGAAATGAATGATATTCTGAAACCTGGATGACATACTCCACCACAAAACATGGTTTCGAAAAGTTTGTCAACACCGAACAAGAAGGTAAACCAGCAGATGACTTCCGGGCGATGACAACACCAGCTCTTTCAATCTTTAAAGGTACTTCACACACACCAGTTTATTATTCTATGTTGTCTGATTCAGTCTGCTCTGCTGATGACCATACAACACAACAGTGTTCAAGCTCACTTCTCAATCAATATCCTTCTCTCGTTGCAACTGATCTCAATATCATTCCACTCATTATTTCGCTTACAGGCACAACCGTGTCTTTCCAATATGTTCCCACGATTCAAGTTTCCACTCATAATGATTTCCCAAGATTTCTGGCATTTGCTTCAAGTCTCCGTCTTTCTGTCCCAGTTGGGACTCTGTGTATGGACGATGAAATACAACTGACTGCCCCGCAACTTATATCTTCAAATTTCGCTTCATTAACAGCCATCAATGTTTTCATCTACCCGTCTATAGTCAACATCCAAATCATATTGTGGTTTCTGTTGGCTTTTTCCCCCACACACCTTCCATCGCTCCATCTACTCTCGTGTCCTCTGTGGAACACCCGACTACACTCTCCCTTAACTTTCTTATCTCTGTCTGATATAACAGATACAAAGTATGCAGCGGCCACAGCCGTCCCATGTATACACACACACACACACACACACACACACACACACACACACACACACACACATTTGCAACTACATAAATCAAGCAGATGTTGGTTTAGAAGTTCTGCGATCCATTTTTCTAATTTCTATTCATACTTTTGCACTGCGTCTGAACACCGTAGTAGCAATGCTAGAGAGAGAGAGAGAGAGAGAGAGAGAGAGAGAGAGAGAGAGAGAGAGAGAGAGAGAGAGAGAGAGAGAGAGAGAGAGAGAGAGAGAGAGAGAGAGAATCCGTCTCGTGTGGAGTCATCATCTCATTTCTTCACCCACAGTCGAAACTGTTAATGGTGTCAACTCGGGGTCTTGGATTCAGAGTAACTTTATACTCCTTTCCCATCCTTGATCTTGAACAGGGGGGAAGGGAGGGGGGATGTTGAACATGGGGGGAAGGGAGGGGGGTTGTTGAACATGGGGGGAAGGGAGGAGGGTTGTAGAACATGGGGGGAAGAGAGGGGGGTTGTTGAACATGGGGGGAAGAGAGGGGGGTTGTTGAACATGGGGGGAAGAGAGGGGGGTTGTTGAACATGGGGGGAAGAGAGGAGGGTTGTTGAACATGGGGGGAAGAGAGGGGGGTTGTTGAACATGGGGGGAAGAGAGGAGGGTTGTTGAACATGGGGGGAAGAGAGGGGAGTTGTTGAACATGGGGGGAAGGGAGGGGGGTTGTTGAACATGGGGGGAAGAGAGGGGGGTTGTTGAACATGGGGGGAAGAGAGGAGGGTTGTTGAACATGGGGGGAAGAGAGGAGGGTTGTTGAACATGGGGGGAAGAGAGGAGGGTTGTTGAACATGGGGGGAAGAGAGGAGGGTTGTTGAACATGGGGGGAAGGGAGGGGGGTTGTTGAACATGGGGGGAAGAGAGGAGGGTTGTTGAACATGGGGGGAAGAGAGGGGGGTTGTTGAACATGGGGGGAAGAGAGGAGGGTTGTTGAACATGGGGGGAAGAGAGGGGGGTTGTTGAACATGGGGGGAAGAGAGGGGGGTTGTTGAACATGGGGGGAAGAGAGGAGGATTGTTGAACATGGGGGGAAGAGAGGGGGGTTGTTGAACATGGGGGGAAGAGAGGGGGGTTGTTGAACATTGGGGGAAGAGAGGGGGGTTGTTGAACATGGGGGAAGAGAGGGGGGTTGTTGAACATGGGGGAAGAGAGGGGGGTTGTTGAACATGGGGGAAGAGAGGGGGGTTGTTGAACATGGGGGGAAGAGAGGAGGGGTTGTTGAACATGGGGGAAGAGAGGGGGGTTGTTGAACATGGGGGGAAGAGAGGGGGTTGTTGAACATGGGGGGAAGAGAGGGGGGTTGTTGAACATGGGGGGAAGAGAGGGGGGTTGTTGAACATGGGGGAAGAGAGGAGGGTTGTTGAACATGGGGGAAGAGGAGGGGTTGTTGAACATGGGGGAAGAGAGGGGGTTGTTGAACATGGGGGGAAGAGAGGGGGTTGTTGAACATGGGGGGAAGGGAGGGGGGTTGTTGAACATGGGGGAAGGAGAGGGGGTTGTTGAACATGGGGGGAAGAGAGGGGGGTTGTTGAACATGGGGGAAGAGAGGGGGGTTGTTGAACATGGGGGGGAAGAGGAGGGGGGTTGTTGAACATGGGGGGAAGAGAGGGGGGTTGTGAACATGGGGGGAAGAGAGGGGGTTGTTGAAATGGGAGAGGGGTGTTGAACATGGGGAGAGGGGTTGTGACTGGGAAGGAGGGGGGTTGTTGAAATGGGGAAGAGAGGGGTTGTTGAACTGGGGGAAGAGAGGGGGTTGTTGAACATGGGGGGAAGAGGGGGGTTGTTGACATGGGGAGAGGGGGGTGTTGAACATGGGGGAAGAGGGTGTGAACTGGGGGGGGGGGGGAATGGGGAGGGTTGTTGAACATGGGGAAAGGGGGTTGTGAACTGGGGGGAGGGGGTTGTTGAAATGGGGGAAAAGGGGTTGTGAACATGGGGAGAGGGGTTGTGACTGGGAGAGGGGTTGTTGAATGGGGAAGAGGGGGGGTGTTGACTGGGAAGAGAGGGGTTGTTGAATGGGGGAGGGGGGGGTTGTGACATGGGGGAAGAGAGGGTTGTTGAATGGGAAGAGGGGTTGTTGAACTGGGGAGAGGGGTTGTGAATGGGGAAGAGGGGGTTGTGAAGGGGGAGGGGGTGTGACTGGGGAAGAGGGGTTGTTGCAGGGGAAGAGGGTTGTTGACTGGGGAAGGAGGGGTGTGACAGGGAAGAGGGTGTGAAGGGGAGAGGGTTGTGAACAGGGGAAGAGGGGTGAATGGGGAGGGGTTGTAAATGGGGGGAAGGAGGGGGGTTGTTGAACATGGAGGGGAAGAGGAGGGGGGTTGTTGAACATGGGGGAAGGAGGGGGGTTGTTGAACATGGGGTGGAAGAGGGGGGTTGTGTGAAATGAGGGGGAAGAGAGGGGGGTTGTTTGAACATGGGGGGAAGAGAGGGGGTTGTTGAACATGGGGAAGAGAGGGGGGTTGTTGAAATGGGGAGAGGGGTTGTGAACATGGAAGGGGGGGGAATAACATGGGAGAGGGGGGTTGTTGAACATGGGGGAAGAGAGGGGGTTGTTGAACATGGGGGAAGGAGGGGGGGTTGTTGAACATGGGGGAAGGAGGGGGTTGTTGAACATGGGGGTGAAGAGAGGGGGGTTGTTGAACATGGGGGAAGAGAGGGGGGTTGTTGAACATGGGGGAAGAGAGGGGGGTTGTTGAACATGGGGGGAAGAGAGGGGGGTTGTTGAACATGGGGGGAAGAGAGGGGGGTTGTTGAACATGGGGGGAAGAGAGGGGGGGTTGTTGAACATGGGGGGAAGAGAGGGGGGTTGTTGAACATGGGGGGAAGAGAGGGGGGTTGTTGAACATGGGGGGAAGAGAGGGGGGTTGTTGAACATGGGGGGAAGAGAGGGGGGTTGTTGAACATGGGGGGAAGGAGAGGGGGTTGTTGAACATGGGGGGAAGAGAGGGGGGTTGTTGAACATGGGGGGAAGGGAGGGGGGTTGTTGAACATGGGGGGAAGAGAGGGGGGTTGTTGAACATGGGGGGAAGAGAGGGGGGTTGTTGAACATGGGGGAAGAGAGGGGGGTTGTTGAACATGGGGGGAAGAGAGGGGGGTTGTTGAACATGGGGGAAGAGAGGGGGGTTGTTGAACATGGGGGAAGAGAGGGGGTTGCTGAACATGGGGGGAAGAGTGGGGGTTGTTGAAACATGGGGGGAAGAGATGGGGGTTGTTGAACATGGGGGGGAAGATGAGGGGGGTTGTTGAACATGGGGGAAGAGAGGGGGGTTGTTTGAACATGGGGGGAAGTGAGGGGGGTTGTTGAAACATGGGGGGAAGAAAGGGGGGTTGTTGAACCATGGGGGAAGAGAGGGGTTGTTGAACATGGCGGGAAGGGAGGGGGGTTGTTGAACCATGGGGGAAGAGAGGGGAGTTGTTGAACATGGGGGGAAGTGAGGGGGGTTGTTGAACATTGGGGGAAGAGAGGGGGGTTGTTGACATGGGGGGAAGAGAGGGGTGTTGTTGAACATGAGGGGAAGAGAGGGGGGTTGCTGAACATGGGGGAAGAGAAGGGGGGTTGTTGAACTTGGGGGAAGAGAGGGGGGTTGTTGAACATGGGGGAAGGGAGGGGAGTTGTTGAACATGGGGAAGAGAGGGGGGTTGCTGAACATGGGGGGAAGAAAGGGGGGTTGTTGAACCATGGGGGAAGAGAGGGGTGTTGTTGAACATGGGGGAAGAGAGGAGGGTTGTTGGAACATGGGGGGAAGAGAGGGGTTGTTGAACATGGGGGGTAAGAGAGGGGGGTTGTTGAACCATGGGGGAAGAGAGGTGGGTTGTTGAACATGGTGGAAGAGAGGAGGGTTGTTGAACCATGGGGGAAGAGA